>NC_048604.1:44927501-45128403 GCF_003668045.3 Cricetulus griseus | reverse complement strand
GGTTTGGAGGGAAGAAAGGAAAGGAGGAATGATGTAATTATATTATAATCTCAAAAAATAAAATAAGCAATTTTCCCTAGCACTTGGGAGGCAGAGGCAGGTAGATCACTATGACTTCGAGGTCAGCCTGGTCTACTGAGCGAGTTCCAGGACAGGCACCAAAACAATACAGAGAAACCTTGTCTCAAAAAAAACAAAAAAGTGAAACTTTTCATCAACAATTCAATAGCTTCAGAAAGTCACAGAAACTGACTACATTCACCAGCCCTCTTCCTGAACACAAATATCTCCAATATTTGCTCTTTTAATACTATCTCAGAGTTCCCCTTTCTCCATTCTTCACTTTTTCTTTCTTCAGCTCTACCTTTTTCATGTTTACTAATCTGTTCTGTATGCTTTATCCACAAGTTTATGCCTTCTATCACATTTTGAATTGTGCTACTGTGCTGAAAAGTACTCAGCAAAGAGATACAAACAACGATCAAAAACCAAATATATGTTGAGTTTCTCTTAAGAGGTACTTAAATATTTCTGACTTTACCATCACAGAACTTCCGTAGAGCAAGTGTTAATTTTGTTTTCTATCTGGGAGTTATCCTGTCCTGATTAGTGCACAATGGAGGGTGGGAGGTGGTCACCATCCTTTTGACTTCTGAAGCAGCTCCTTTTGTTCAGCCATGAGGTTATTCACATGGTGTTAAGGGATGTGTGGGCTCTAGCCAGCACTGAGTTTTACTGAAGCAGTTCTGGACTCTCCTTCCCCCAAGTAAGAGGTGACTCTATGGGTGTCATATTTGACACCACGTGGTGGTTTGAGAATGAAAATGGCTCCCATAAGCTCATATATTTTAATGCTTAGTCACCAGGGAGTGAAACTCTTGAGAAGGATTAGGAGGTTGGGCCTTTGTGGAGGAAGTTGCCTCACCGGGAGTGATCTTCAGAAGCCTCTCTTTAACCTGCACATCAGGATGGAAAACTCTCAGCTACTGCTCCATCAATCACATGCCTGTCTGCCTCCTGCATGATGATCATGGACTAACCTTCTAAAGCTGTAAGCCAGACCACAATTAAATGTTTTCTTTCATAAGAGTTGCCTTGCTTATGATGACTCTTTATAGCAATAGAACAGTGACTAAGACACATAGGCTCTTTATTTCCTGTCTTAAAGGATGTTTCATCATTTTGTTACCTGATATCCAGGGCTCTTATCCTGGCCACTTTGTGTCTGAATACTGTCCAATTTGTGTATGTGAATAGATATTGCTGGGAAAACTTGATTTGTATGTTATAGTCACCTGCTCCCCACTATAGTTTTTCAGCATTTGTTCTTCTTTATTTTTCTATCACTGGAACTGTTTTCTCAATTTAACTTTGGGATATTTAATGGTGATATACAGAAATGCAAATAATTATTGTATATAAAAATCTGGTGAATTTGTTTTTTCACTTCTAATAGTTTCATAGTGGATTCCTTATGATTTTCCATATATAAGATGCACCACTTGACTATTATAGTGTTTTAAATCCTTTAAAAAGATCAGTATAAATTAGGATATACTTCCCTGAGCCCACTTTGGGGAGGGGAATAAACATCCTAATTGTTTTTCTAATTGCCAGCAAAGTACCATTATTTACTTGATCTCCTACCCCACCCATTTTTTTCACAGCCAGTACTTACTTCTGAGACCAATTAAGTTTCATTCCAGATTGCACAGAGAAAGACTTCACCATTTCTTGCTGCTCTTCAGAGAGTGGAGGCTTGGAAGAAGTGTCGGCTGGTGGCAATGAAATAAAGGCATTCTTGATCTCTCTGGGGCTGGCATTCCTCACAATCAGCTCATCATTCATGATGCATATTCTGGAGGAAAAATAGACACTCAGACAAGTAAACAAATGGACACGCCTACATTACCAATGCCAATCCTACAATAACTGCCAATCACTAAGCAGACTGTTTCCACAGTCCATCTATGCCTGATTCCCAACATCCTTGTCTGCTTCTCTATCCATCCCATATAAAGTTCAACTTTTAAAGACTAGCTTGACTAGATTTGTGAATTTAACCCCAATGTATTTACCCTGCATAACATAGGAAGACTGTGAATCAGAGATAAGCCCAATGTTGTGGCCAATAACATAGCATGTAAATATCCTATCATGAAAGAACATAGTATTCTGATCTCAAAATCCACACTCTCAACCAGCAAGCTAAACTACTGTATCTACTTGTTGGCTTTCTACAGTAGTGAGAATACCCTGAGAACTGCACCATCATATTGCGACTCTGCTGGCTTTAGACAGGGACAACACAGCACTGACCTTGAATTGCTGTAATGGGTCGCGATGAAGATCCTTGTGAAGGCGCGAATACAGCCTTGACATTTTCCTTCCACTTCAAGGAAAAGAAACAGTAATGCTTTCTTAGAATAGCACCTTATTTACATACGCAAACAACATTTCCAAGTCAGGTTCTTATGCTGAAGTGGCCTGGACCAGGCAGTTGTTGGCTTGGAGTCAGAAGGGTATGGCAGGAATGGGGAGGGAAACAACAGTAATAATTCATTCCCATTTGATGTGCCCCCTCCCTCATTTTGGACCCTGTGAAAAATCACTTCCAGTGTGATTTTTGATGAGTCTTTTTCATATGTGTCACAGATGAGTTTAATTAGTCACATTTTACAAGTAGAGAACTGAAGATGTTAAGAAACTGGCCCAAAGCTACAGAGTATGGAATTGGAATGAGAATCAACAAACTTGTGTCTTTTGCCTGTGAGCTATGAGACAGAAAGGCACGGACTCAAGTCAGATTAGGATGGTTTGTATGCTCTAGAACAGAGGAGGGCAGGAAGGAAAAGGACAGAATGAGAGAATCTGGAAGACTTCTCAGGGGTGCCCATCCAGGGGAGAAAGCAAAGGGTCCTAGAGAAGAAATTCTACACTCACTCACTCACCTTCCTTGAACAATCCATTGACCGAAAAACAGAGCATTATGTCCTGAAAGGGAAGAGAGTATAAGCTATGAGATCAGGATCTTACGCACCTCCAGCTTTCTGGATATGACCTACAGAAGACCCGAGTACTCACTGTGTGTAAACACAAGTCCACCCAGAAAGAGCAGAAATCGTGCTGAGTTTTGGGTAACAAACTAAGAGAGTCCACGATGTCCTGTTTTGTGTGCTTCAGCAATCGCATTCGTGTGTCTACAGAGAAGAAAAGATTAGGGGCATGATAAACTGTCCATTTACCGCCCCCCCCCAATTTTTCTCTTTACTCCCTTACCCTGCCCAGTCTTCTCCAACACACTTACATGAGTCTTGCAGCTTTTTTATATCTCTGTTATATTTGAAATACTCTTCCAGGTTGCTCCTAGGAGAAAAGAGGAACAGAACTCCATGTTCCACCTAATATAGGCATTTCCTAGTGAGAGGCACACTACTCCAGAACATAGTTAGAGCTGTGATACTCACATGTCTGGGTCATTGAAGTTGAAGGGAATGGCCAGGGAGAAGCAGGCCTCATCATGGTAAGCATCAAGGAGACGAAAACGATCACCATTATCATAACACAAGTAATACCTAGTAAGGGTAAGGAGCATAAAATAAGGGGACAGGCTATTTCTGTTGTCTGAACCCTAATTGAGACCTAAAACCTCCTATTGGAAAATGTGAAAAGGCAGTCCAATATGGCTCAATTTTCCTCCCTTTCTTGTAGTCCAAAGGGTACTTACTCCTTCAGAAACTGTAGAACTAGATTTTTTATGAGTTCAGAATCTGTACGTGTTTCCTGAAATAGAAAGTAATTTCAGACTACAAAATAACAAAGTCTCTTTTGCAATGCCACATATCTTTCTTGGTCCTTTCTCACCTTTCTTACTTGGGGGACTTCTATGTCCATTTGTGCTGGTAATATTAGCTCCGCTGGTAATATTAGCTCCTTGCCATCCTGAGGAAAGGAAGAGAGGGTTAGCAATACATGGGGTAAATGGAACTGAATGTCCAAGAAGATCCAGAGACCCAAAGGGAGAAAGGCCAGAGGCAGGGTTTTAACTGCCCCTGAAAATTCCAGGGGTGATATAGTGAGCCTGTTTAATGGAGTTGTGGAAATCTCTATTGTATGGAACATTTGTGTGTCTGTGTTGCTTATGGATACTTTCCCAGAGAAAATACTGATGTTTTTCAGGAATCCACATAATCTGAAATGAATGATGGCCTGATGTAATCTACATGAAAATCAAGTTTTAGGGCAGGTGTGAAGTTAATTTATGAGAGGAAGATAAGACGATGTTGAAGGTAGGAACTTACCAGGCGCAACAACTTGGGAAATAGGTCCCGTATGGCACTGTTCAAAAACCAAAAGAAGTGATTAGAAGTTCAAGTTTAGCTAGCTTTTCTTCCTTTGGGGCACCTACTTATTCTCATCCCTCTTTTTCTCCCAGAGTTTCTCAGGGCCCATGGCTTTTTCCTCTTCCTTGTTTATATTCTTTACCTCAGAGTACCCACAGAAGAATCTGTAGGGAGCAACGCACTGGGTAGGAGCCCAGGGCTCTGCCACCTTGTTAGGTTAGGCAGCCAATGTTTTACAGGATGCTGAAACAGGGAGTGAGGAAGGCAGGCTCAGGACTCAAGAAATAGGAAGGTGGCACCAGAAATGAAGTTAAAGTAAGGTGTGGGAGATGTCAGGGAGACATAAAAGAGTAGAGCCAAAATAGAAGACACCCAAAGGGAATGGGATCTGTCTGGCCTGGTGCTAGAGGTCAGGGATATGGGTAGGTTGGTAGGTTAGTTTATAGGTAAGTAGGGAAGGATGGAGGGAGGGATAGAGGCCTCTGGGAGGTCTGTTTTTCTGTCTCTTTAACCACTTCTGCTCTCTGCTCCCTAGTGGCAGCCCACTTCTGGATCCTTGATCTAGGGAATTCTTCATGTTTCCCTTCAAGGAGGGTAGCATTGTCAACAATGGCACAGAGAAATTAATGTCCATGTCAGCATTACCCATTGTCTCAGCCCTCAGTTTAGAGCAGTACAGCCTTCAGGGAAGCCTGGCACAAATCAGGGGTAGTTCAGGAACAAGAACAGAAGGCTCCTCTCAAGACAGGAGGGGAAGGATGGTGTAATTGGGATGTCACATGAGAGGATTCTGGAGAAGCCTAGATGTTCTGAAAAGTGAAAAACAGCCCAGACTAGGTGAATGGAAGGGATTTCTGAGAGCATAGTGGAACATAGAGAAGGCAGAGCCTATCTTCCTCCCAGAGGATCAGAGACAAGTACTCTTGCAAAAGTGCGTATCAAGAGTAGCTCAAGCTACAAGGTGGTCACTACAGGGAATGGTGCCTGTGACAGTTAGTTCTGATTGTGGACTTGACCTAAAGTAGAATCACCTGAGTAGGGAGTCTCAATGAGGAACTGTCTAGACTGTGGCATGCCTACAAGGGATGAGGTGGGAAGTCCCACCCAGAACATAGGTGGCACCATTTCACTGGCTAGGCTTTGGACGGAATGAAAAGAAACCATGAGCTGAGCACTAGTATGCATTCATTAATTCATTGCTCTCTTTTCTTGACTGTGCATGTGTTATGATCAGCTCCTTCAAGTTCTACCACACTAACTTGGAAGCAATGGTTAACCTTAACCTGCAACTGTAAGCCCAATAAGCTGTTTATCCCTTAAGTTGCTTTTGACAGTGTATTTTATCACAGCAATGAGAGACAAAACTATGCCCCTGGCAATGAAGGGGAAAAAGACTCAGCAGGTATAATGTACCTTATATAGTCAGACTGATCGGAGACATGGTTGCAGAAAGGGTTCCCTTCTAGCCACAGCTCTTCCAGATTTAGATCCTTCACCTTCTCCAACTCAAAAAATGATTTCAGCTGATAAAGATGAGAAGGAATTGGTAAAGCTGTCCCAAGGAAAGAGCAACCTTGGGGCCCAGTAACTGCAGCCTCCACCCTCCCTCATAAGTGTCTCCCTGCCTCTTTACCATAACCCCCCAGTGTACACGACCACCCAGACTCGACACAACCCACATCTGGCTCCCCTTCTCACTTTATTTCTGGAGAGGTTCAGAATCTTAACTTGAGGGGCCTTCTCTATCAAATCAGACAGCCCATCCAGCTGGTACAATTTGTTGTTGCACACGTTCAAGGCCAAGAGCTTTCAGGGGGATAGAATTAAGAGATATGGTTACTATTCTGGTGCCTTGGTGACAAATGTTCCCTTCATCCCATCCCTTTGAACCCCCTATTTAAATAAATGCACTCAAGTCTATGGCCTCACTTCAGGGATATTTCTTTGAACGATCTGTAGTGTAGCAATCATGCAGCTTCTTCGATTCAGCATCATGTCAATATCATTGTCCATCAAGTCTTCAGAAAGTGGAACAAAAGGAAATAGAAGGCTGTCAGGTGTCCACTTGGATCAGCATTGTAACAGATAGACACCCTTCCCAAGCTTCCATCCCTGTTTTCTTCTTAGGAAGATCTTTCTACCCTCATATGATCTAGATAGAATTTCTTTAGTCAGCCATACCTTGGTCAAAGCGGAACCTCTGGAGGTCCAGAGATTTCTGAGAGGCATCATATCGTTTCATCACAGCCACCTGCAGACACAGAGGTAGAGAGAGTGGCTCTAAGGCTCTGGGTTCATAGTGTCAGGAATGTCAGGGAGTAAGAGGAAAAAGAGGTGGGTCTGGGAAGAAGACACACAACATGCCTTAGGTCTGCATTACCTTTAGCACCTCCATTTGTTCTGATGTGAACTTATTCTGCACAGAATAGGGTACAATAGAAGGAGTGACCAAGATAGGTATCTGTGAGAAGGAGAGACAGGTAAGTACTGTGACCTCTAATTCCAAAGATGATGCTCAGCTCCTGGCCAGTCACCACCCCTTTCAGGACTAGTTACAGAAAATGCTATTAGCACACACCTTTTGGCTTGTCTCATCGCAGATCTTGTTGCTGATATCCTTCAATGCAGAGGCAGTTCTAGCATTCTGGACAAAGAACCGGGCCCGCTTTTTGTCATAGTGGAACTATGGGCAATGAAAGGAAAAAAAGAGACATGTTACAAGACAGCAGCTAGCTCCTGCTGAGCTTGGCCTCCCTCCTCCATTCCCTTGTGTCTATCTGGCTTCATCAACAACGTTTCTTCTTACATCAACAACGTTTAAAGGCACACTGCAGAAGTCCTGGATTGATTTTATTAGCCATGTCTTGTCATACTTTTTTCCATTTGGAATCTACATTTACAAATAAAAACATGAGAGAAAAGAGAGACAGGATGGAATTAGGATGGAGAACAGACTTTACTACCAGCTTTTCTTTCTTGACCTTATACGCAGCTTTAAAAAACTTCTAAGGGGGTCTCTGACATGATTCTTTGTTTTTTTGTGCTAAACGTAGACTTCCACAATGAATGGTTCTCAACCTGTGGGTTGTGACCCTTTGGCTGTTGAAGGACCTTTTCATAGGGGTTGCATATCACATATTTACAGTATGGTTCCTAACAGTAGCAAAATTACAGTTGTAAAGCAGCAATGAAAATAATTTTATGGTTGGGAGGTGGTCACTCCAACATGAATAACTATGAAATGGTCCTAGTATTAGGAAGGTTGAGAACCTCTGTCCTAGGTTCTTCCTCTCTTCATGCAATAGCATTTCTCCAGGTAATTGATTTGTTGTGATCAATATGATCATCCTTCTTTTAGGATCCAGAATATTCTATGTAATACAGACCTTATTGAGGATACTCACTGTGACCTTGAACCAGCTGTCCAGGTTTCTATTTCTAGCACCCAGACCCAGTTCACTCTCCTGTTGTTTATCATCTTCCCACACAGAAGGAAAGCTTTGGTCTTCATCACTGTATTTTATTCTCCTCCTTTTGGGCCTTGAGGCATAAGGCGTACTAGGGAAGAGAAAGAAGCAAAGTGTCTATAAAATGCTAACCCATTTTTTTTATGAATCACCCCCTCATTAATAGCAAGGCTACAGTTAGAGCTGCTAAACTAGTATTCAATCTCTTATCGCTCTTCAGTTTTTCAGTGAAAGAAGGCCACAGAGAATGAAAGAGCTGCATAGTCCCAGGGGCTGCTACCTGCCAATTAAGCTACCACCCACTATGTTACTTTGGACATCCCTTATTGTCATCCATTCTGAACATCCCTTAGTGCCATGCTTTCATTATTCTCTTGGAATTTTGAAGATAGAAGCACATACCCAGGATGCCCCAAATGATGGTTCTTTCTGTCAAATTTATGCCCGATATAATTCGAACTTCTCTTTCTTCCTTGAAAAACACTGTGGCCATCCATGTTGCATTCTGAAACTGGGCACAATACAAAATTGAAGACACAGCACCATGTATAATACAACACGAACAATTTATTATTGTTAACCAGGTAAGTATGTTTTTCCAGGCCCTATACATCCTGTGCTCTGTCCTAGCTTGGTGCCTTTAACTGACCATACCCTGCCTGTACCTTCCCCAGTATCAAAACCCATGCCTAGTCCCAGTCTGGTAAGTCTGCACTTTCCCCAATCTTGAGTTTTGGGTCAGTGGCACATCCTGTGTGCCAGCTCAGCCTGTTGTGTCCACATTAGAC
Organism: Cricetulus griseus; assembly: GCF_003668045.3. NCBI lineage: Eukaryota > Metazoa > Chordata > Mammalia > Rodentia > Cricetidae > Cricetulus > Cricetulus griseus. The sequence goes on along the minus strand of NC_048604.1, from coordinate 45,119,805 downwards.
ACACAACCAACAAAAGAAGTACACATGTCCAGGGATCACTTCAAAAATACAAACAATATAAAAGGTCAAGACCTGATTGATGTCCTCCCGCACCAAATTCATCAGTTGTATAGAAATGTTTTCCAGTGAAAATTACCTAGATGAACCCCAGGGTATAGAACTCAAAAGAACACTCAAACTTCACCAAAACTTTCAAGGAGTTTAAAAAAGACACTGGCAGCTAAATGAACTCAAAGAAAAGGAATTTAAAGAGAATATTAATGTTATCCAAATGGATTAATGACCTCAATGTGAAATCTGAAATGCTGATAACGGTAGAAGAAAATATAGGCAGTAACCCACAGGACATATATGTAGGAAAGGACTTTCTGAATAAGAATCCTTTTCCCCAGGAATTAAGACCAACAGTTTATAAGTGGAGTCTCATAAGAACAAATCTTCCTGTGTATCTAAAGAAAAAGTCAATCAAATGAAGAGGAAGCCCACAGAGTAGTTGAGAATCTTTGGCAGCTACACATGAGACAGAAATTAATATCCAGCACATATAAAGAACTTAAAAAATGACCCAGGTGTTGGTGGTTGGTAAGGAGGTAGGAAAAGGAGAACCCCTATTCATTGTTGGTGGGACTGAAAACTGGTGTGGCCACTCTAAAAATCACCATAGAGAATTTTTAAAAAGATAAAAATGACACTAGGGAGGCAGAGGCAGGTGGATCTCTGTGAGTTCGAGACCAGCCTAGTCTACAAGAGCTACTTCCAGGACAGAATCCAAAGCCACAGAGAAACCCTGTCTCGAAAAACCAATAAAGAAAAAAAAAGATAAAAATGAATCTACTAAGTGACACAGCTATACTACTCCTTGGTATGTGCCAAGAAGACTCTACTTCCTAGTCCACAAATGCTTGCTCAGCTGTGTTAATTGTCACTCTAGTCACAACAGCTAGGAAATGGAAATAATGAAAAAGTGGAACATTTACACAATAGAATATAATTCGGCTATAAAGAAAAATGAAAATTTCAGGTAAATTAATGGAACTAGAAAATATTATATTGAGTGAGGTAACCCAGATACAGAAAGACAAATACTGTGTGTTTTCTCAAATTATGGTTCCTAGCTCCAAATCATCAGGTGTGAGTATATAACCTGAAGTAATAGCAAAACCCAGGAAAGTAGAAAGACACCATGGCACAGGGAAAGCTAGAGAAGGGTATTGAATAGCAAAGATACAGGTGACACTAAGGAGGAATGTTAAAAAGCAGGGGGGGGGCTTTAATTGGAGAACAAGGACAGAGGAAAATACAGAAGGAGAAAGGAATAAATAACAATAAGAATGTGTGAAAAAGGCATAATCAGTGTAATGTGTATGTATACACACTCACAGTTTAAATGGAGTTATGTCTTTTGGGATGACGAGACACTCCCCAAGAGTCACAGACTAACAAAACCTAGAGTACCAGATATGAGAATCTTCCTTCTGAATTGTTGCTCACAGGCTCATAACAATATAAACTATTGCTGTGGCCCTTGGTTACCTATCAGAAGTTTCTATTGCTGAAGACAACACATGCTTTAGATACAAGACTCAATGGATTTGAGATGGTCTGACTCCAAAGCCTCTTCCTTGAGGACTAGCTTTTTACAGTCCTGGAAGGTGCTATGAATGCTGCCAAGGGAGGGAAGCAATTAACAGTCCTACCCAGAAGTGATGCCAAAGATCAGCATGGCAAGATATCCTTAAAGATACAATAGAGACACATATCTTGGTGTTAAGCAACACCTGTCTAGTTGAACTTAAGGCCTGCTCAGACAGAGGCCATTACAGAAAACCACAGCTGGTCAAAATGCAGCAGATTACAACTGACTGTGAGGTGCCTAGCCCTAGCTAATACATCTAAAACACAATTCCTACATTTTAGGCTCAGAGAACATTTCAGAAGAAGGGGCAGAACGATTGTAAAAGTCAGACTCAGTAAGTCTGCTGCATGGTTCTGATTTGTAGATATGACAGGGAAGCTACACCTATGAAATCTCAATACAGCTGTTTTAAAAATACCGGAACTATGACATCATCAGTTGATAGGCAACAAGGATGGGGAAATGTTCATGGGACTATACTCCTAGATGAAGAGCTACAGTAAATTAAAGACTGCTGAGAAAGGGAGAATTAGTCTTACCTAGGTATAAGCCCCCTAAATGATTATCCAATGTCAAGTGGTCAGCTCTAAAAAGCATACACATATGAGCAACAGTAAACAGATTCAGCAGGTAGTATTTATATATTTGTTTACATATATACAAAAATATTAATTTTGAAAGAAACTATGGATATGAGATATTAGAGGACAAGTATGAACAGAGAAGAGGGAGGGGAGATGATATGATTATATTTTACTAAAGAAAACAAATGTAAAAAACAGGACATTACTAGTAGTTACATACTTTGATCATATGATAAAGATTTAATTTCAAAAAGTAACTGTTGTCTGCTGACTTTTTAAAATTAATTGGATTTTAGCTAAGAGGAGCAAGAAAAATGAAAAAGATGGTTTTTGAAGACCACTATGATATACTAAGTCAAAAACACTAAATACTCCTAAGTTTGAAAAAATACTCCTTTACCACATTCCATATTAGCAACAATGTTTAAATTCCTGTAGTATGAAAATCCTTTTACCTGAATGATAGGATGGCCCAGATTTCTCAGATGATACATCACAGTGCTTTTGCTGTAGGTCAAAGTTAGTGTTGTACAGAACAGGTGTGGAAGGCCTGAGGTAAAAGAAGAATGTGAATGGTTTGTTAAGCTGTATGCTATAAAATACCACAAACTAGAAGGTTTTTAACCTTAGTACATTTTTTTAAACAGGCTTCCTCACTTGTGTAGCCCTGGCTGGCATGGACTTCACTATGTTATGCTAGCCTGGTCTCAAATAACCAGCAATACTACTTCCTGGTTTCTGCCTCTCAATCACTGGAATTTACAGGCATTGACCATCAACCACATCCAACTTGAATACATTCGAGTAGCTCAAATCCCCACAACAGTTGCCCGATGATTTACTTATCTAATACTATTTTAATATAACTCACTTATAATTTTACTTACTATGCTTAAAATACACCACTATTCATAATAAAGTTACAGAGAGTGTTTTCAAGAGGGAGTGAAATAAGTGGTAGTTAGAAACTTGGGGAAAGGAGAACAAAAAAAAGTGCTTGGATAAGATAGTAAGATAGTTGGATTTCCCCGGTTCAATGAGATTAGGGCACACCACACTTTGAAAAACAACTGAATTTCAAGTAAATATTCAGAAACAAAGTCTACATGTTTATACGATAACTAGGTTGACATTTCCAATACTTTTCAAAGTCTTTCTTCCTGTCTTTTAAATGAATTAAAAAAGACGAAGAAGTTAAGATTGGATTTCCAATGGTCCATAGGAACTGACATTTAGGAAGTTGAGCACTTGGCAGGAAGAGACAGCCACATCCCTGGGGGTTTGAAGCTAGCCTAGGCAACAGAGCTAATTCCAGGACAGCCAGGTCTACACAAACAAAAACAAAACAAAAGGGATGAAGAGAAACATTAACAAAAATGTCATAAGAGGAACCATTAGTTTTTCAAGCAAATATTTAAAAGGCAAAGATGCACAGACAATAAATAAAAAGGCGATAAGGAAAAGATGAGGCTTCTGAGAGGAAGGCATTGTCCTGGTGCAGCAAGGCCCCAAAAAGTTTGAATTGCAGCTGCGGCCCCTTTGGCTCACCCGATGAGGACACTGCTTTCCTTGCCAACATTTCGAAGCCCTACCCCCATCCCGCCCCAGACAGCGTGAGCCACTTCACCTCCCCACCCTGGTGCATCCTAGTGTCCCTCCCACCCCTGGCCCGCACCACTTCGCCTCTGCTCCCTGCCACTCCCATCCCCGCTGCTGCTTTACCTCCCTGACTAGGCTTTTCCGTGCTGTGCCTGGCCGATCTGCCTTCCCACCGAGATTGGCCCCCGCCCCCTGCCCCGCCCCCTTTGACTTCTAACTACAGCTTTCCCTTGGCCACTGGCCGCTTTGCCTCTCCAGCTCGCTTCGCCTCCCCACAGTGGCTTTCCCTTGGCAGATTCTTCTCTCTACCCAGGCTTCCCCCACTTTGAGCCACTTCGCTGCCCCCAAATCCACCCCCACCTCGCGTCCCGCCGCCGCCGCCGCCGCCGCCGCCGCCGCCGCCGCCGCCTCCGCCACCGCCTCAGCCGCTTCGCCTCCCTACAGTGGGTTCTTATCCTATGCCACTCTTCCTTTCCTGAGGTTGCCTTTAAGGTCTTTGCTTTCCTGCGTAGCAACTTTGCCACCGAGAGGTGGCTTTGTCACAATGGCAACTCTGCATTGCCACTGCTGCTTTGCCTACCAACGGAAGGATGAACGTTTCCCGCTCATTTCGCTTTGCGGATTTCAAATCCTGAGATGGCGGGTCCCAGCTGCGAGGCCACCCTGCCACCACCTCTCCCCCCCTTCCCTGCTGCTTTTTTTGTGGCCGCTCTCTGTTTTTCCGCCATTCCCACTGCCTCTCAGCTTCCCACCTCATCCTGAGCCCTCAGTGTCACCACCAACAGAACCAGACCTCCGATGACTAGATAAGATTCCTGCCCACCCCACTCACTGAACACAGGGTTTCTCCATCAAAAGTGGTAAAGTTCGGTCACATACATAAAATTTCTCTTTGCCTCCATAGCAACCCCTCGCCTCATCATCTCAGCAGGCTATACCCGAGTAAACTCGTGGAACAATCTAGTCCTTACCAGAAAACCACCTACCCCACCATCAGAGATAGAAAAATTGGTGGGAATGCTGAGAAATGAATTGATCTGACTTCAAAATGACTTGATTAAAACTCTAGTCAGGGCCGGAGCCGGAAGGAATCACAGCTCCTAAAGATTCATTCCTCTTTAGATCTACGGAAGCCACCATCAACGTAATTAATGGCTGATGCTTAGCAATTATTCTTAGAGATACGAGTAAGATTGAGAAAAACCCTGCAGGTTTGGCATCCTACCTCTCTTCCAGATTCTTGTCTGGAAAGGACCACATCACTGCAAAGACGAAACCACCGCTTCTTTGCTCGCTCGCCGTTCAGTTGGTCGCCGTTGAGTCGGTCGATCTCCAGGAAGTGCCTCCCGCGTGCTCGGGGCGTACACCCTGAATTGGCTGTTTTAAAATGCCTCGTGCATGCATGCGTGCGTGCGTGTGTGCGTGCGTGCGTGCGTGCTGTGGGCGTGCTCGTTGAATGCGCTGTCTTCAAATGCCTCGTGCATGCGTGCGTGCGTGCGTGCGTGCGTGCTATGGGCGTGCTCGTTGAATGCGCTGTCTTCAAATGCCTCATGCGTATGTGCGTGCTGTGGGCGTGCCTCTTGTATGCGCCATCTTCAAATGACGAAGAAGACTGGGCGTCACATGACCATAGTCATCGTTTGACCGCTAGCCCAGACTCACGTGATCATAGCATGTTACGTAACCGTAAAATCCAGAATCAGCCATAGAGTAGATTTGGCCCAGGCTGCTTTGCCATTTTTGTCAGCCCTATTATGGTTTAGAGCTCCCTGGCTACAGGAAGTGGTGGATTATCAGTCCCATAACTAATTTTTATTTAAGAATAAAATAGATAGTGGGTTTTTAATTCCAGCACTTGGGAGCCAAAGGCGGGTGGGTTTCTGTGAGTTTGAGGCCATCCTCTTTGACAAAGTAAAACCTTGTCTCAATACTAACAATAATAACTGGGCGGTGGTGGTGTACACTTTTAATCCCAGTACTCAGGAGGCAGAGGCAGGCTGTTCTCTGTGAGTTTGAGTCCACCCTGATCTTCAGAGCGAGTGCCAGGACAGACTCCAAAGCTACAGAGAAACCCTGTCTCGATAAACCAAAAAATAAAGCCAAATAATAATCATAATGATGATGATGAAGCAGTTGAACCTGTCACCATATTTGTGGCCAGGGTGTGTATTTATAAAATCAGCATCTACAGGACCTTAAACTGGGAATGTAGAGCGCTTGACATGTGGAAGATCGATATTCCTTACCTACCAGTGAAAGAGAGATTTATATATATATATATATATATATATATATATATATATATATATATATATATATATATATCTGAGGCTTCTACATGCTGGTACTCTGTAATGGACATGTGACTAAATAATAATTGTGAACTAGCTTTTTGTTCCCCATGCAGGGATGCCTCGCTCAGCTTTGATGTAGGGGGAGGAGTTTGGTCCTGCCTCAACTTGATGTGCCATGCTTTGTTGATTCCCTGGGAGGGAGGCCTTCCCCTTTCTGAATGGAGGAGGAGTGGATGCAGCGAGGGTAGACCGGAGGTGGGGGGAGGGAATGGAAGAGAGCAGGGAGGAGAAACTGTGGTTGGTATGTAAAATAAATGGAAAAATTAATTAAAAATAATAAGTTGCGCATCGGAGTGCTATAGGGACAAAACAAAACAAAACAAAACAACAACAACAACAAAAACAGATCTACCATATGACCAGATCAGCACACAAGGAGAGACAACATAACTAGTAGATGCAATTTTAGTGTTAACAAAATGGCAGTATCCATGGAACCTATAGACTTAGGAACCCACAATGTTCAAGGCAGTGTGTAAAGCATTTTGTATTGCATCTGTATGTGTTTGAGCCTGAGATAGATATGAGAACCTGAATTTACCTCCCATGTTGAGCTAGCTATAGGTAGCACACAAAGAGCTTCTGCAGCATATCACCTGACCTGTGCATAGTCTTGGACTGTGTGTGTCCTTGTGTGCAGTTTCCCCAGTCCATCAAATAGGCCAGTTTCTGAAATGCAGTCCACATGGGGTGACATTATCTCCCACTTGGAAGAATGGGGTAAATGAAGATTCTAAAACATTTTTAAGGAAATAGTGTAAAAAAATAGGGGAAACTTCAATATGAGACACACAATCTGTTCTCAAAAATTTTTTTATTTAATTTTTTGTTTGTATTGTAGATCTAATCCAGAGCCTTGCAAGTGCTCGACAAGTGGTTTTCCCCTACTCTTGGTATTTTTCTGAGCACCTCAAGCCCTCACATCATATAAATACCCCCATTCTCCCCCTAGTGGTGGGTTGTACCAAATACCAATCCTCTGCACGCGCGCACACACACACACACACACACACACACACACACACACACACACACAGAATCAGTTGAGACGCATATCATTGCAACTTTTTGATTCCCAAGTGTTAGCACCTGGGCTTTGAGCTGTGTTTTGTGACTGCTCCCTTTTGTGACTGCTACCTTCTGTTTGAAGTATGCAAATCTTATCTGAGTGTCTCCTAAAAGGTTCAAAGCCATGGTTGTGGGAGGATTCAGAAAACTGAGATGTGCTGTAACTGGGAAATGCTTTGGCATTTGTCTCTTTAGGGAGTTTCAGACAAGAGGTTTTTGCAAGTGGAAATTGACTTGCTAAGGTGTAAATTGTATAAGAATAAAAACTCCTTTCGCAAAGCTACAGGCAGTTCACCAGAAGCTGACTCTCCTGCAGCTGCAAAGGCTAAAAATAATCTAAGAGTGACTGACCCTGTTCCTTCCATGGACCTATGTGAACCGAATGCCCAACCCAATGGTGCTGTCTTCAGACTATGGACCCATTAAAATTAAGGTTTCATTGGGCCCCAGGCCCTTCCACTTCCTGACCCTCTCCACCTCTTCCTGAGTCTTATGTTTGGTATGAGTAAAGGCTCATGGTCCAACCCCCACATGGACTGAGGAAGACAGATACAGGGAGGTGATAGCTAATGTAGCTACAGACTAGTAACCCATATTCCATATTGACCATTGCTCACTGATGCCCACTTAAGTATCTGGTTGTTTTGGAAAAAGGAAAAATATGGGAATTTATCTTTTAAGATAGCTATACAGAGTTTACAACTCTATAATGACCTGCAAGATGCCCCCCTAATTGCCAGAAACAAGGGAGTTTTCATTACAAAAACTGGGGTAAACATAGGCTTCCTAGAAACACAAATATATATACACATATATGTATATATAGATAATATAAACCCTCCCAATGAATATACAATTAAAAAATGTAATCCAATGACCATAAAATTAAAGGTCTGGAATTTTCTTAAGAAAGATTCTGACATTTGAGAAACAGGGAGAACCTGGGGAACTAAAATCTATGCCACAGGAATGGGCCTGATGGGATAGACTTATTATCCAGGAAAAAAACACCCCTTCTCAGGTCCCCAGACTTTTGATCCTAACAAAGATCTCCTACCTGTGCCAAGGTCCTAGCGAACTCTCTTCCCCCAAAACACAACTGGGGCAAGAGTTCCACGCCTTAATGTCTGGAAAGCTGATGGATCCCCTTCCCTCTCTACACTTGATAATCCTGGATAATCACCCTGTTTTAAATCCCTGATTAGTAACATTAATTTCATTTTTCTTTATAACCTAAAATAGTCAGAGCCCAAGTGTTTCTTAGGATGTTCTTAATGCTGAATAGGGACACAGGAACAAGTTCATCTTTTTTTCTGTTGTTTAAGGGATTAAAAGGTAGAAAATAAGAATTACAAGAGATCTTAAGGAGTCCCAGTTTAACTACCATATTTTAGCTGGGAAATTGGGTCCCCACTTGTGGTTCATTCATTTGTTTGTTTGTTTAAGACAGGGTCTTGCCATTGAGAAGTCCCCAAGCAAAGTTCAGCTAAGTCTTTTGTTTGGTACTAGACCTCCAGATACCGCCAATATCTCTTGGAAACATGTTTTGTTGTACAGAGGTCAAGTTATGAGATGTCATACAGAAGACTTGCAGACATCCTGAGGAGGGCACTGTACACAGGGAAAAACCATGACTCACCAGTGTGTCTGTCAGTGGCACAAGACAGCACACCATCAATTATCTATCATCATTTGAATTGTTTCTGTGAGCTAAGATGTCCTCTTCTGTTATATATCCCAAATCTGAACCAGGAAAGACTGGAAAAAGTTCATCTTCTTCGGAAATGATTAAATATGTATTTGTTAGCAGGTGTGCCTGGAGGGTTTGGCCTGATTCATGCTTTTGAGTCAGCTTCATGAGGTACTGCTTTACCACCTCATGGGGTAATACTGCATTACTGTGTCCTCTTCCTGGCAGGAGAGGGTAATCGCCATTCCTAAGCACTCTGATTCAGAAGCAGGCACACAAAACTGAAGGAATAGGCAAAAATGTTCTTGAGTGGCTTCTGTAAGTTTCCTTAACTACAAAAGGGTTTGTTTTTTCTCCTCTGGATTGTTTTAAGGATTAGATGATGGAAGAAACAAGTTTTGTGCCATGTCTAAGTTGCAGTAAGTGGAATTAATGCTAAGTGGAAAATAGCAAGCTTGTTTCCTTTCCCCCATCTGAAGGCAAGAAAAGGGCAAGCAAGCATATACTTCCTGGAATTGATTCTCCTAGTTTCCTACTAACCCAATGAAGTTAGCACAGAGGAGCATAGAGCAGTGAGGATAGGATTTCTTTGGTGAACACTCCATTGAGCATCTCAGTCAGGATTTCTGCCCAGTGAAACTGTTAGGTCAGCTTGATCTTGTATATCTACAAAAAAGCATCAGGCCAGGGATGGAAAAAAATTATCCCTATCTGAAATTTTATGTTAGGCAGTAAAAGGCCAGTGAATAGAAAGACAGTCTCGTGTATGGTGTGACTCATTATCTGAAACTCTCTAAAGCCTGCTATTAACTCCACACACAGCAAACTGTCTCCACAACTGATAAAAACACCTTCCTTTGTCATCCCATAGGGCCATGTCTCCTACATTTGACCTCACTATAGAAATTACCTGAGGTCTGTTTCTTGTGATCACAGCGAGGAAAAAAAATTCATAGCCCTGGGAAGTTGCCATTGTTCCATCTGTAAAAAGTGTTGTTTAAAATGTGTTGCTACAGGGCCTGCACAGGTCTGTACCAGATCCTCTGCATATGTACTATGGCTTCCAGTTAGAGATTTTATGGGATTCCCCAGTGTGTGAACAAGTGAGTCTCTGGTCCTTGTGCTTTCTTTTGGGCTCTTTTCCTTTTGTTTGTTTGTTTGTTTGTTCAATTCATTGTTAGTCTTTGTTTTATTTTACTTAATATTTTATCTTACTTTATTATTATTATTAGTGTCTATTTGAGGCCTGTTTGCTTTTTAATGAAAGACAGGAAGAGGGTGGATCTGGATGAGAGGAGAGGAGGGGAGGAACTGGGAGGAGTAGAGGGAGGGGAAACTGTAATTAGAATATGTTATGTGAGAAAAAATGTTATGATAAATCTTTCCCAGAATCCTCCTCGACTCTTAGTTCCACCTATCTTGCTTTCCTATTGGCTAACAGTACTTTATTTATCAACCAATAAGACAAACATATATACAGAAGGACCTCCCCCATAAAAAGATTTTCAATAAAAGGAAAGAATGTTGCTGAGGCTTCAGCTGACACAGCAATATCAAAGCATTCAAACAGAAGAATGACAGCTGGAAAGGTAAGACTCACTCAGAAGAGCATATCCTACAGCAAGGGATATTCATCCCTATCTTCCTGGTTGTACTTTAACTTCAGATGGGAGGAGAAACAAGCTTGCTAGTTTCCAGTTAGCATTAATTCCACTCCCTGCAATTTAGACACAGCACAAAACTTCCTTCTTCCATCTTCTCATTATCATAGAGTACTCAGGTAAGAACTTTCTAGAGGGATTTTCATAATAATGAATAATGACTTAGTGCTTGATTATAAAACCACAACACTTGATCGTACTTACAGATATGTGTAGTTGGTTGTTTTACTCTTTACTCTTTGAGGGGCTCGCCACCCAGCTCCCAAATAATTACACAGAGACTTATTATTACTTATGAATCCCGAGCCTTAGCTTGGCTTATTTCTAGCCAGCTTTTCTAATTTAAATTATCTCATCTACCTTTTGCTTCTGGAATTTACTTTTCTCTAATTCTGTATATGATTTCTTTCCTTCTTGTTCCATATATGGCTGTATGATTGGATGGCTGGTCCCTGGCATCCTCCTCTCCTCTTTTTCTCTCACTCCTCCCTCTTCTCTTTTTCTCCTTCTATTTATTCTTTCTGCTTGGAAGCCCTGCCTATCTATCTCAAATCTAGCTATTGGCCATTCAGATCATCATTAGACCAATCAGGTGTTTTAGACAGGCAAAGTAACACAGCTTCACAGAGTTAGACAAATGCAACATAAAAGAATACAGTACATCTTTGCATCATTAAACAAATGTTCCACAACATAAACAAATGTAGCATATTTTAACTAATATTCTATAACAGATAGGTGTCCTTGGGCAATTTTATTTATTACTAAACTCCAGTTCTTAACACCTATAAAATGGGAATAAAAATAGCACCATTCCATAAAGTTACTAGGTACAGTAATAGAAGGAAAACTCTTTAGTATGTACACCATAATGTTAAGACCTCAAGAAATAAGGCATTATTACTTACATAACAATGTCACTCAACAGGAATTAAAAGTCTAACAGAAAATAGGAGATTTAGCCCCTTACATATTATGGCTCCTGACATACAAGCTGCTGCTCCTGTTCAAAGCTCATTTAGAGTTCTTAAATTCTTGCCAGTATTTGATTTGAGATAATTTGGCCAGATGGCCTTCATTTAAGAAACTGAATAAGAGATTCAACTTGGCCTATTTGGGGGAAAATATTCAAGGGTTTAAGCTTCCAACTTGATAGACCCGAATGCATTCTCTTTGATATGGAAGAGTTTGCATGGAGCTATGGAGGCAGAAAAAGCAAAGGCTGCCATCTGACAGTACTTCCAGTTCACTACCTGGCCATTATAGCTTTGCTGCAGGTTCTTCTGCAGAGTGCCACAGCCCAAAGGCCATGTTGGTTCACTCAGTTGCACTGAAGGTGAATTCTTTAGTGGGTGGGTTCTTAATGAGAGAACAAATGCTTAAAGCCACCTGTAAGATTTTCCTTCTTTTTCCTTGTTTTCCTAGTCAGCAGCACCCCACTGTCCAAATTGGGTTCCCATTTACTTCTTGGATTCCATGAAGCTTCTGTCTTGTGCAATTTTCCATCAATCTCTTTCTGCAAGGTGTTTCACCTCACCTGGTCTATGCATGCCTCATCTCTAATGCCCTTCTTGAGCACCACTTTCAAGTCTGCATCCAACTCTTTCTCTTCCCAGGGATTTCTACTATCAAGCTCTTAGTCCACTTTTTGCTTTCTTCCTTTTCACTGACAGTCCCTTGACAGCTAGCTAGTCTACATTTTTTCTTGAACTTTTTAAACTTCAGGCTGTCTCCTATTAGAATATGTTCTAGAACATCAGCACTCACAGGTTTCTTCTAACATCCTCTCACCGGGCTGTTTTCTACAGACTTGGAGGTCTTGGCATGGATCTAGAAGGTATCACACTATACTCCCTAGGGCTCCCCTACTTCATTTTTCCCTCTGGGGCAACCCGTTCCTCACTTCTTCAGCCTGCCTTGTTACTAAGCATAGCAGCAGGAGTCTCATAAAGCCCTGGGTCCTTACTGGAGAATAATAGAGTGCTTCAGTTGTAAAACAGCTTTGCTACAAGATTACAGATGAACTTACTCAGTCATCCTAGAAAGGAACATCTGTTGGGATGGCCTGGGCAGATAACTTCAGGAAAGGCATTGCACTGGCCCTCCAGCTCTCTCCATTCCTGGAAGGTGCCATGTTTGAGCATGGCCCTACCTTCCAGGCACCTTTGGTCAATCTGAAACTTGAGAGACATCACCAGATGGCTGGATTTGACCTGTTTTTCACCTTGGTTCCACATCCACCATGGGTTACAAATTGACTGTATCAAATAACATGCTTGGCATGGCTTCAAGCCAATCTAAAAGAGCTCCATTTGGGAGACCCCCAGATTAGCTACATTTGCTCAGCTCTTGGTCCAAATCTGGTTTTAATATATATTGTACAATAGCCACTGCTGGTTTGAATTTGACATTTTCAATTTTGATATTGAAACTAATTTAGATTACTTCATAAAACGGAAAGGAGAGTGGTAGGAGGACCCTCAACACTATATAACTTCCAGCTCATCTCAACCCTTCTCATTCCTGCTACTCAGTTCCTGCTTACAACCACAACCAGAGCCAGAAGTTTAGTAACTCCTATGCCCCCTTTCCCAAAGGGCTCTGGTGGAAAGTGAGCCATAAAGTCAGGATGAAATCTATACTAGGATAGCTGGCTGCAAAGGGACAATGATGGCTGCAGAGGCTGTGGGGTGGTAGCTGTAATCTATACAGAGCGCAAACGGTAGCTCTCTCTGCTTCTCTAGCCTTGTGGAGACCCTAAGGATCCCAGCAGCTTTGCTAACCAATGAGTCCAGAACCCCACCTCAGAGAGGCTACAGGTTGCAAGGCAATTTTTTTCTATTCGAGGCACATTTTTCTAAGGTGGCAGTGGTGTTAGGGGTTAGGGGTGGGAGTGGAAAGCTTTGTCTTTGTGACTCCAAGGGAGACTGGAGATAGAAGCTATACAGGGTCCTAATGACAACTGTTTTTACTAGGAATTTCTGCCATTTCTACTGGGTCTCCAAACCAGCTTCCATAAACTGAGACAGTATTTCTGTCTATGGTGTGCCTTTTTTTTCTGCACCACCAAGCCTGAATATTCTTGCTCATACTCTTGGTTATCTCATGGAATTTAAAGGTTTTTTTCAAGAGAAACTTATACACAAATTAAGATGGATAAATATAATTACAGATGCCTAGATCTTTGAATACTCCCTGTCCTCTTGGCCTTTCTTTTCTTGATTTCTGTTTACAAAAATGTTTCCCTATTTAAGGATATGGTATCTCTGAAGCCCTTGCTGGAATGTAAACTTTCTTTCTCTCAGGATATGTAAGACTGTTGAGGAAGGTTTTAAAAGTGGCAAAATTCTAAGTAGGAAAAAAACATAGCTTAAAATGTAACAAAAGGATTAATATATAAATATCTGTGTGGGTAAATTTGATTTGCTATAGAATACCATAGTTGTAACTTGGATTCAACTCTTGTTTGGGGAAATGTAAAGATACAATACATAGGTATGAGGGGAAATGTTTAATCAGATGTAAAATACAAGATTTGCAGCCAAGTTGCAGAAGCTTTAAATAACTTATACAAAGTTTATAAAGGGTTATAATATTTTGGATAAAGATGGATTTTGCATGGTGAAATGAAAATTTGTCCTAAGAAATAACAGAAGAGGACAAAGCTGTGTCTTTGTCCTCTTACAGCTAGTCACAAAAGGTCTGAGTAAATTATACAAAGTTGGTAGAGGACATGAGAATATACGGTTGACAACTAAGATTTATAAATTGTTAGGATTATAAGTATATATTCATGCTAAAAATGACTAAAAGATGTCTAATCCCTTGTGTCTTTGATGACTTTATTAAGTTTTATCTATTTGGATACATAGAAGTTAATGACCAGTCATGTTACAAATAATCAAATGTCTTTAGTATGTTCTGAACAATGTTTGTGGCCTTACTAAGTACATATTTAATTCATTTACAGGGACAAGCTTGGAAGAAAGTCCAATTTATATCTCCCATTATAAAGAAGACTATATGTTGTCAATGCTAAACCTGCAACAGGTAACTGAAAACAAGTTTAAAGTAAGTTAAAATTTGTTTAATATAAAATAATATTCTAAATAAGATAAATGTTAAAAACCTGGTTGTAAAAAATGGAATGCTTGAATAAAATTGGTTAAATTTACAATACATTTGTATGGCAGGACATCCCTAGGCTCAAGTAGAACCCTTTCCCACCAAAGAAAATTGAATGCTAACCTCATTACTGATAAGGATGCAAAGAGAAATAAGATCTGCTAGCAGTCTGCTGATCCTGTCTTTAGCTATGTAGGCCAGACCAGTAAAACCTCCTCCTTATCCAAAGGGAAGATGAATTACTCTTCACATTTCAAATGACACTCGGTGGATTCTTTTGCCCAGTGGAGGATCTTAGAGATTGTACCAGCATCCTAAAAGTCTAAACAACAAAAAGGTAAATAGCAGTTATTCTGTCCACCTGTTTCCCATACACAAGGATGCTGTGAACAGAGAAACCTTATACCTAAGTGTGCCATACTACTGGTATGAGACTCACATGTTAGTTCAGTTGGCCATTCCCTTTACCCTGAATTTCATTTTTTCCTCTTAGCAAAAGCTAATTCCAGGGTCCACACCCTAACCACCTATGTTCCCTGATAAATAGGGCTGCCAGATACTCTGCCATCAAACTCACAGCTTTGGAAAGTTATTCATGATATCCAAACAATGTCTTTGGATACATTGCTAGATGAACCTATAAAAATGTCTCAATAGAATACTATTTTGTTTTGTGATTGGGTTACCTCGCTCAGAATGGTTTCTTCTAGTTCCATCCATTTGCCTGCGAATTTCAAGATTCCATTGCTTTTTTTCTGCTGAGTAGTACTCTATTGTGTAAATGTACCACATTTTCTCTATTCATTCTTCAATTGAGGGGCATCTAGGTTGCTTCCAGGTTCTTGCTATTACAAATAATGTTGCTATGAACATAGCCGAACAGATGCCATTGTTGTATGAATGTGCTTCTTTGGGTATATGCCTAAGAGTGGAATTGCTGGATCTTGTGGTAGACTCATTCCCATTTTCCTGAGGCATCACCATACTGATTTCTAAAGTGGCTGTATGAATCAGCACTCCAACCAGCAGTGGAGGAGTGCTTCCCTTTCTCCACATCCTCTCCAGCATAAACTGTCATTGGTATTTTTTATTTTAGCCATTCTGATATTATCTGATGTTTTAGCAACTCTGATGTTATCCCAGAGTTGTTTTGATTTGCATTTCCCTGATGGCTAAGGATGTTGAGCACTTTCTTATGTGTCTTTCAGCCATTTTTAGATTCCTCCATTGAGAATTCTCTATTTAGTTCTGTACCCAACTTTTTAATTGGATTATCTGGTGTTTTGTAAACTAGTTTCTTGAATTCTTTGTATATTTTGGAGATCAGCCCTCTGTCGGATGTGGTTGGTGAATATCTTTTTCCATTCTGTAGGATGTTGTTTTGTCTTTCTGACTGTGTCCTTTGCCTTACAGAAGCTTCTCAGTTACAGGAGGTCCCATTTATTAATTGTGGATCTCAGTGTCTGTGCTACTGGTGTTACTATGTTCAGGAATCGGCCTCCTGTACCAATTCGTTCAAGGTTACTTTCCACTTTCTCTTCTAATAGGGTCAGTGTGGCTGGATTTATGTTGAGGTCTTGATCCATTTGGGCTTAAGTTTTGTGCATGGTGATAGACATGGATCTATCTGCAGTCATCTACATGCCAGCATCCAGTTATGCCAGCACCATTTGTTGAAGATGCTTTCTTTATTCCATTGTATATATTTAGCTTCTTTGGGGTTTAGACATGGAGCAAAGGATTACCAGCCTACAATCCACACCACCAGAGAAGCTAGGAAACAAGGAAGATCCTAAGAGAGACATACATAGTCCCCCAGAGAAGGGGAAAGGAACAAGAACTCCTGAGCAAATTGGGAGCAGGGGAGGAGAGGAGAGGGAGCTAGGAGAATGAGAAAGGGAGAAGAGGAGGGGTGAGGAGAACATGAGGGAGCAGGAAAGTTGAGTTGGGGGAAGAACAGAGGAGAGCAAGATGAGAGATACCATAATAGAGGGAGACATTATAGGTTTAAAGAGAAATCAGGCACTAGGGAAATGTCCAGAGATCTACAAGGATGACACCAACTAACAATCTGAGCAACAGAAGAGAGGCTACCTTAAATGCCCTCTCCTGATAATGAGATTGATGACTAATTTATTTGCCATCCTAGAGCCTTCATCCAGCAGCGGATGGAAGTAGAAGCAGACACCCACAGCTAAACAGTGAACTGAACTGGAATCCAGTTGCAGAGAAGGAGTGATGAGCAAAGGGGTCCATACCAGGCTGGTGAAACCCACAGAAACAGCTGATCTGAACAATTAGGTGCTCTTGGTCCCCAGACTGATCACTGGAAACCAGCATGGAACTGATCCAGACCCCATGAACATGGGTGTCCATGATGAGGCCTCAGAAATCTATGGGGCCTCTTGTAGTAGGTCAGTACTTATCCCTAGCATAGGTGTGGACTTTGGGAGCCCATTCCACATAGAGGGATACTCTCTGAGCCTAGACACATGAGGGAGGGCCTAGGCCCTATCCCAGAGGATATGACAGACTTTTAAGATCCCCCATGGAAGGCCTTGCCCTCCCTGGAGAGCAGAGAGGGTATGGGATAGGTAGGATGTTAGTGGGGGGGCAGGGGAGAAGGAGAGGGAGAGGGAACTGGGATTGACATGTAAAACAATCTTGTTTCTAATTTAAATAAAAATGGAAAAAGTAAACAGATAAAATAATAATTCTGTTTCTTTTTTGAATTTTCAGTTGGATGCTGAGTTTAACTGACTTTCTTTGCAAAACTTCCAGGAGCTAGTTCCTTACATAAGAATCTCACAGGTACCTTATCCTTCTACAGAACTCTGATACATGGTCCAGCCAGTTGTACAATTGCATTTCACCTTACTAAACAAAATTTATTTTAATTTTGTTGTGAACATTTTCCTCATTGACTTTGACTTCTAATGTTCCCCACAAGACTGTATAATTATTACCTCCTGACTTGTGTTCTGGACTTTTGCCATCTGTTGAGGTTTATAGTGGCCTCTTTAATGGGTCCTCCTCTGTTGCCCTCTTATCTATCACCCATTTTGTCAGATGAAAGCAGCTAAGAGAGATTGATGCCCCCAAATAACTGAAGGCAGTTAGGGTAACCTCTGGAAGGGGGACTAAGTGGTTTGAGATGGGGCCCAAATATATAAGGATCAGACAAAAGTTCAACCACAATCCCTGTCCTATATATGGACTTCTGGCTCCTTCCCACTCTGGCCCCTCCCCTCAATCACTTATTTACTCTGTATGGTGCTCACACTTAATGAATTCACTCTGTTTCTAAAGTGTTTTACTTACTGAAATCCCCTTATACCCAAACAAAATGTTCTGTGTTAGCTCTCCAAATGGTTCTCACCCCACAAAAGCTCCATTTGTTCCATTTGTCCCTGATACATCTGAAAAAGTAAAGATCTTTTAGATGCCATGGAGAAACTCTGGCTGCAAGGGACGTTCATCCCTTTCACCACAGGCTAGCTGCAATTCCTTCCATTGGTCCTTTATCTCCTGTTTCCTTGCTTCAGTGCTTTGCAGCTCCCTGGTGTTTCTGCTAGTTTATTTTGTTTCTGCTCTCCTGGCAATGAGACTAGTCACTCTTACCTCGAACCAACTCTACACCCACTTCCTCTGACTGTCTCACTCTATCTACCCTTCTTTACTCAACCCCTTTGTTCACCTTATTGGGAAATCTGTTTTATCCTCTAACAAAATCTGCTTACAGCCCTCTAAGGATTATTTTTCAAGAGTCTCTATAGGAATGCAGGATGACAATCATCTGATGCACCACAGCCAAACAAGTTACAGCTCTCCTACTAAGTGACTAGAGGATGCAAAGCCTCCCTCCTAAAACAAGACTCATACAAGATTACAGATAATCTTACATGGTCATCCTAAAAAGGAATGTTTGTTGGGACAGCCTGTTTTGCCTTGGGCAAACAGCTTCAGGAAAGAGAAGCTTCAGGAGAGAAACATGGGCTAGTGCTTCAGGCTATGTGCTCCAACAATTTCCTCATTTCTAAGCTCCTTAGCCCACTCTTACAAGGGGGCTCAGCCAGCTTTTAACCATTGCTCATCCCTCAGTTTCCCACAGGAGAGACACTGTTCCTCACTGTGGTAATAAACGTAGACCCTGTGTTGAGGGTCAGACTCCTGTCTCTTTCTGCCCTCTGTTTCTTTCTACTACCTTAGTAATACAACAGAAGGCTGTCAGATCATGGCTGTTTTCTTCTTCTAATTTTGTTTGTTTGTTTTGCTTCTTGCCATCTCTGCTCACCTCCTCATTCTATTTGTTGTCTGGGAAGGTCTTTGTGCCTGACCCTCCAGAAGTAGCCAAGGCTAAGGACTTCCTCTGTGAGTTCGAGGCCAGCCTGGTCTACAGAGCAAGTACCAGGACAGGCTCCAAAGCTACACAGAGAAACTCTGTCTCGATAAAAAACAGAATAAATAAAAACTGTTATTCTACTTTTATTTTTATGCGTTTTAATGCCTGCATGTATGTTTGTGCACCACCTACATGCACAGCCCTCCAAATAAGCCTGAGCTGGAGTTACAGTGGCATGATATCACATGGATGCTGGTAACCAAACCCAGGTCCTCTTGAAGAGAAGCCAGTGCTCTTAATTACTGAGCCATCTCTCCA
The DNA here is from genome assembly GCF_003668045.3 of Cricetulus griseus. Taxonomy (NCBI): domain Eukaryota; kingdom Metazoa; phylum Chordata; class Mammalia; order Rodentia; family Cricetidae; genus Cricetulus; species Cricetulus griseus. Next base: position 45,100,428 of record NC_048604.1, on the reverse strand, counting down.
GTACATGATTTAAGTTATATATAATTACATTGTCTGTTTTTGCTTCTACCCATATTTCCTGTGACTTCTTATTCTAATATCTTTAATATTTTCCCTATATTTTAAATCATGGTTTCATATTTTCAAGCCTCTCCATAGGTCTTTAATGCATTTGAGTTCTTTTTTTGTAATGGATGAGGGGAAAAAGTTTGATTTCATTCTTTGGTAAATGAAAAACAATTTTATCAACACCAATTGTGGGAAAAAAAGCATTTTCTTCACTTGATGTTCTTAGCATTTTATACAGAAATCAACTGGCTATAGATGTGTGTACTTATTTCTAAGGTCTCTATTCTGTTTTATTGATCATCATATGCCTATTTTCATAACAGTACCATATTTTTGAGACAGGCTGCCATGTAATTCAAGCTTGTGTTGTATTTCCTATATAGCCAAGGATGATTTTGAATTTCTGATCCTTCTGTCTCCACCTAATGTGAAGGGACGAGCTCCCCATTTCGGCAGCCATAACAGCCGAACACATGCTTGTCTGACCTTGTCTTGGTCACTAGGAGGTCAAATGCCTGCCTCGTGGCAAGGAACCAGTCAGAAGTTAGCTGGTGGTGTTACGCTTTACAGCTCTGGGTGTGCTTTTCGAACAAGTGCACAGTAATGATGCGCAGAGCATAGCAACCACCCTGGGAGGGCCTATGGGCCATAACAACCAGTTGACCAATCAACACAGGGCAAGTCCTCCAAGCCTGGAGGCACACCAATCCTGAGCCTGTGCATATCCCTAGACACTCCCCTTACGCTGCCCTATAAGATCTCTATGCAGATGCTTTGAGCCATCTTTCCTAGTCATCCGCCATGGTGGGAGAATGAAAGACCCTAGCTAACATGAGGTTAGCTCGTTAAACAACTATAATAAAGCCTCGTGCAGTTTGCATCAAGCTTTCGACTCCGCCTAGTGATTGGGGTGACCGAGGTCCTGGGCTGAGATCCTGGGGGCCTGAGCTCCTGGGGGTCTTTCAAATGAATACTGAGATTAAGGGTGTGTATTACCATGCTCCATTTATGTGGTGCTACATGTCAAATCTAAATGCATGCTAGGAAAGACCTTTATCCCGGTTAAGCTATAGTCCTAGAACATATATCGTTAAATTATTGTGGTTTTGTAGTATATTTTGAAGTTGGATAATGGAATGTCTCATGTCTTGTTTTGTTTAATCAAATTTGCTTTAACTGTTCAGGGTTCTTTTTGGTTTCATATGAACTCTAGGATTGTTTTTCCAATTTCTGTGAAGAAAACTGGTAATTTTATAGCGTTTGTGCTCAATCTGTAGATTATTTTGGATAGTATAGCCATGTTAACAATATTGAGGGAAACCATACTTGGTACTGTAAACCCAGCCAACCACTTGTGGTCGGTGATGTCATGGATTTTAAAGGAGAACATACTACTGCCACTTTTCTCAGCTGGTATAATTTCTAATTGCTTTCCAAATACTTATCCTAACATCTACAGATAAGTGTAGCTCTCATCCCTCATCAAAGAATTTTTCAGCAGACAGTAATCATTGAAGAAAGCCACAGCTAGTCAAAGTGATGAGAAAGACAGATTATCAGCTGCCCAGACCCAGGGGCTACATCTCCAACACAACTCCCACACTCAGGGCTCAAGGAACATTTCACAAGAGGTGAGGAAAAGATGGTAAGAGCTAAAGGACCAGTAATTCTACTGCAAGTCTGTGGCTTCTAGATAGGACAAAGATCCTGCACTCACTAAATCTCACCAATGTGTCTGGCTGCTTAAATAAGACCTGAACAATGACAACAGCAGTTGACATGCCAACATGGATGGGGGAGATCTCACAGGGCCCGACTTTGGATAAATAGCTATAGGCAACAAATGACTGTGGAGAAATGGAAAATTAGAGGAATGAGCCCTCTAAATGGTTAACCAGTACCAAGTGGTCAGCCCTAAAACCATATACACACAAACACAATAAAGGGACTTATGTTGTAGCTATATATTTGTTCACATATATTTAACAATAATAATTAAGGTAAAAGAGGCCACTAGTTTGAGAGGAAGCAGGGGGCAGGGAGGCCTCGGTAGGGCTAGAGGGAGGAGAGTAAGGGAGGTAAATGATGTTATTATATTTTAATAAAATTTGACAAACAATATTGATTTACTGAATTCATTAATTTGGAATTTCTCTTTTTTGATTTTATAGTCTTGTTTCCTATTATTTTTTATTTGAATTAGAAACAAGATCGTTTTACATGTCAATCCCAGTTCCCACTCCCTCCCCTCCTCCCCTACCACCCTCCCCAACTAAAACCATACCTGTCACATATCCTTTCTGCTCCCCAGGGAGGGTGAGGCCTTCCATAGGAGGTCATCAGAGTCTGTCATATCCTTTGGGATAAGGGCCTAGGCCCACCCCCGTGTGTCTTGGCTCAGGGAATATGGATTTTCTTTATGTTCTTTCCTGTTTCTTTTACCATGATTTTAAAAATTATTTTCATTATAAAGCTATTTCACTCCCTTGATTAAATTTTTTCCACATTTATTACTTTTGTGTGTGTGGCTGCTAGAAATGGGATTGCCTTTTCTTTTTTAGATAATTTGATATTGGTATAAAGCAATGCTGCTGATTTTTGTATGTTGATTTTGTAAGCCATGGAATTTAATTTTTAGTTCTGAGAGTCTTTGGGATTCTTACCATATAAGATCATGCTTTCTGCAAACAGATAATTTGATTTATTCTTTTCCAATTTGGATCCCCTTTATTTCTCTTGCCTGATTGTTCTGTTTAAGGCTTCTGGTAATTGGGGCTGGAAAGATGGTTCAGTGGCTTATAGCAGGGTTCAATTCCCAGCACCCATTTGGCAGCTCACAAATGACCTATAACTCCATTCCCAGGGAACCTGGCACTCACTTCTGACTTCCACTGTCAACAGGCATGCGTGTGGTACATAGATACACAGGCAGACAGAACACCTGTACACATAAAATACTAACTTTGAGAAAAGACTTTCAGTAACATGCAGAATGAAACTAATGAATATGGACATATTCATCTTGTTTCAAGTTTTAGATGGAAAGTTGTCATCTTTTCTGTATTTAGTTCCATCCTAGTTAATTTTATTGCTTGGCATGGTCTAGAGTCCTCTGAAAGGAAAGCCTCAACTGATCAACTGCTCAGATTAGATTGAAGTGTGGGTATGTCTGTGGGGGTCGTTTGCCTTGATTGTAAAGTGTTGTAGAGGCACCCAGATTACTGTGAGCAGCACCGTCTCTGGACAGGTGGTCCTGGGATATACAAGAAAACTCGCTAAGCAAGAGCCTGACCAAGCATCATTCCTTCATTTTTTTGCCTCAGGTTTTGGCCTTGACTTCTCTGAATGAAAGACTCTGACTTCAAGGTGTAAGCTAAATAAAATATTTCGTAAGAGTATTTTATCACAGCAAGAGAAAGGAATCTAGAACAAGTACTGAAGTTGGTAATTGGCCTGGTTTGTATACATACAGGCTTTATTTTTATATTGAGATATGTTCCTTTTACACCTAATTTGTTCCCGGTTTTTATAGTGAAAAGCTGTTACTTTGTGCATTTATTGATGTGATCATATAGGTTTTGTCCTTCATTCTAGTTGATGTGGTGTAGCATGTTTTTTTTTTTTTTTGATTTGCACATGTTGTCTTACTTGGTAATAATGAATAATTTTTTAATGTACTGATTGATTTAGTTTTCTAGTACTCATATCTATATTTATCCAAGATGCTGGTTTGTGCTTTTCTTTGCTAATTGTGTCCCTGTCTAGCTTCATAAAATGAGTCTGGAAGAATTCTAACTTTAGTTTTTAAAATAATTATTAGGAATTCATTTTTTAGTTCTTTATTTTACATATTTCAGCATTAAGATTATCTGGTCTTGGACTTTCTTTTGTGGAAGATATTTCATTACCGAATCAATAACATCACTTATAATTTGTTTTTTTCAGGTATTCTGTTTCTTCATGATTTAGATTGTAAAAGTACAGGTTTCTAGGGATTCTTCCACTTATTCTAGATCATCATATGGTTGTAGAAGAATATATTCTCTAACAGTTCTTGCATTTTCTGTGATACCAATTGCATTTCTCTGTTAGTGAGCTTCTTTGCTCTGACAGAAAGATGACATAGCCACCTTAAAAGAGGAAGAATTTATTTGGGATTACAGTTTAAGAGTCTTCAATCTATAATCAGCAGGCTTCATTGCTTTGGGGCACAAGCTCAAGCAGAACATCATGGCTGAGAGTATGTAGTGAAACAAAGCTGTTCAAATCAAGGCAACACAAAGCTGCTAATGTTACAGAAGCCAGGAAACACAGAAACCAAGCTTTCATTTTGCTGGGATATTTTATTCCATGCCTCTATTCTTAGATAGAAGTGTTATTATAGGCAAAGTGATTTCTGTATAAGAAATGTTTTCTGATTAGAAATACTCAATGACCATGCCATGTAGTCCATTTTGTTTTTATAGGAAAATACCTGAGACTGGTCATATTTACTGAATGGTACAATTCTTATTTATAAAGACTGGAAGTTGCTTGCATGTTTGGCAACTGGTAAGGGCCTAAACTCCATTTCCAAGATGATGTATTGAATGCTGAATCCTCCAATGGGATGAACACTCCTTCCATGGCCAAAGTGGCAAAAAGTGATGCAACTTCCACAAGCCCCCTTCTTTATACTGGCATTAATGTAACTGCACAGACAGACCTCTCATGGGTTAAATGCAATCCATTAGGTTCCCATCTCCCAACACTATTGTATTATGTATTAATTTTTAAGCACATGAATTTATAGGGGATAAAACCATGGTAAGATCTGACTAATACTATAGTATTAGTTTTTACTTGATATCATCCAGGTCTGACCTTATCTGACTATACCTTCCATTCGCCTATCCATTGTCATAAATGCCCCATGTGAAATGCCCGTCTTTGGATGTATACTCTCTATCCCTGATTACTACTTCCTTGTACAGCTCATCCCAGAAGCCTCAATACTTCTTATAGTCTGTTAACAGATCATCTGACCTTGTATCTGAGGTACCACCAAATCTCTTCCTAGTCCTTTACTTCCCTTAGAACAGTGGCTCTCAACTTTCATAATGCTGTGACCATTTAATACAATTCCTCAGGTTGTGGTGATCCCCAGCTATAACATTATTTTGTTACTTCCTGACTCTAATTTTGTTGTTACTGTTATGAGTCCCACAAGAACACTCAGCTACACAATCATAATGTATATGCAGAGGACCTAGCTCAGACACTTACAGGGTCTGTGATTGCTGCTTCAGTCTCTGTGATCCCTTATGAGTCCTGCTTTGTTGATTCTGTGGCCTGTGTTCTAGTGGTGTCTTCGACCCCTCTGGTTCCTGCATTTCTCCTGTCATCTCTTCTTTAGTGTTCCCCTGCTCTGCTTACTGTTTGGCTGTGGGTCTCTGCATCTTCTCCCATCAGTTGCTGGATGATGTTTCTCTGATGACAACTGGGTTAGGCACTGATCAATGTGTATAGAAGAATATCATTAGTAATTATTTCCATGATTTTTTTCTCCAATCATTTAGTTCTATCCTGGGTCTCTGGGCTGCCCAGCCTCTGCTTCCTGGCCATTCAGGGAGTCACAAGCATAGGCTCCCTCTTGTGGCATGGACCTCAAGTTCGACTGGTCATTGGTTGGTCACTCCCACAAGTTCTGCGCCACCATTACCCCAGCACATCTTGGAGTTAGAACAGATTGTAGGCTGAAGGTTTGAGGCTGGTTTGATATCCCAGTCCCCTGCTGGAAGCCTTTCCTGGTTATAGAAAATGGCTAGTTCAGGGTCTGTATCCTTCATTACTAGGAGTCTTTGCTAGGGTCTTCCTCATAGAATCCTGGGAGTTTGATAATGAGATTGATGATTACCCTATATCCTGTCCTAGAGCCTTCATCCAGTAGCTGATGGAAGCAGAGGCAAACACCCACAGCTAATCATTGAACTGAACTCTGGAATCCAGTTGCAGAGAAGGAGGAATGATGGGCAAAAGGGTCAAGACCAGGCTGGAGAAACCCACAGAAACAGCTGACCTGAACAAGGGGGAGTTCATAGACCCAAGACTGACAACTGGGAAAACAACATAGGACTGTTCCAGGTCCCCTGAGTGAAGACATCAGTTTGGAGGTCTGCTTAATCTATGGAGCCTCTTGTAGTAGATCAGTACTTATCCCTACCATAGGAATGGACTTTGGGAGCTCATTTCACATAGAGGGATACTCCCTCAGCCTAGACACACGGGGGAGGGCCTAGGCCCTGCTCCAAATGATATGACAGACTTTGAAGATCCTCCATGGAAAGGGTATAGGATAGGGGCTTGGTGGAGGACAGGGGAGGGAGAGAGAACTGGGATTGGCATGTAAAACAAGCTTGTTTCTAAGTTAAATAAAAAAGAAAAAGAAAAAAGAAAAAATAATCCTGGAAGTTTCTACTTCACTAGCTTTCTAATCACCCCCCCCAAGTGCCTCCCAACTTCAGCAATCTTTCCCAGTACTCTCTCTACCCCTACCTGATCCCTCCTGTTCTTATCTGGCTTGTCCCCAGTTTACGTGCAAGGTATGTTATAGTTTTGAATGTCTCCAACAGATTTGACATTAAATGGATATCTAAAAAAGAATCTAGCAATTCTAAAAATACTATCAATTCAATTGATTTCTAACATTTTCTGTGAACACTGTGTGTGTGTGTGTGTGTGTGTGTGTGTGTGTGTGTGTGTGTGTGTGTGTGTGTTCAAAAGAAAACTTGCCAGCATTGCGGCTGGAAATTCAGTCTACTTTCTCTACCTGTCTTACTATTTTTTCATCAGTATACCAAATGTTTCTTTAAAGAGAGTGTTAATACACTGATATAAATTTATCTTATACTAAAAGTCTCATGGAAGTGAAATTGATTTTTATGACAACCTAACATTCTTTGGAATAATTCACTCATCTAACAATAAACCAAATTACCATCATGTTCTAGCATCTACTTGACATTAATTCAAATATGAGGAAAAATATAAAATCTTGTGCCCGAATGCAGATATATCACTATAATATTGGGAATGATTTTGGGATTGGCATATATAAGGCCTATTATATTTTATATTTTCTGTCTCTGGACTGCATATTGGATTCTGGTATATGGTTGCAAAATCTTATAGCAACCTGAAGGCACAACTAAGATCATGATCCTGGGATTTGGAAATCTTAGGCCTTTACACTTCCTGCTATAGTATAATAAAGCTCCGGTTCTTACATCAAGCACTGATCATAAAACACAGTTCACTAGCAGAAAAAATTTAAAATCAAACTATGTAAAGTCAACAACCTCCCATGGTCATTAACCACTTAGAACATTTTTCTACTTCACTTTCCAGTTGATGGTCTTTTTCTAACCTAAAGTTGAGCTCAAAACTGAATGCTAACTTCTACCAGGAAATCTGTAGCATAAATGAAATTAGAGTTTTACTGTGTGGTCTTTCTAGAAATTAGTTGCAAACTCCATTTCTTGTTCTTCACATGGGTAGAACAATCATCTTTTGAAGGAAATGATCACAAAGAAGTATTTAGAAATTAAAACACTTTAATATAAACTTTTTTTTCAGAATATAGACCGATTTCTATCAGCCCTTTGGAGAACCTTTTAAAAGTATATATCATCTAATTTATTATACTCTAATTTTCCACTTTCAGAACTAGAAAATACAAAAATACACTGCAAATTAGATTTAACAAAAAATGGTCTAAGTTGCTTCATTCATTTTCATTGGAGAAAAGAAAAACATTAACACACAACAGTAGTAAAATACCACCAATACTAACACAAATTCTAAAAGGAATAGATTCTTCGAAGTCTGGTCTCCCACAGGCCTGACCATTCTTCCAAAATCAAACAAGACTGGGAAAATTCAGGGTGGTATGGCTGTAGACTGCTGTGTAGTTCACCATTTTAAGTACATGATTTCTATGAGCAAACAATTCATTTTCATTGCAACTTGATGGACAAAGTAGAAACACCTCTACTTAAGAAAATCATAATATATATAAGCAATAGAATACATTTTCTTTCTTAAAAAAATCAGAGAAAGTAACTTTAAAAAAGCATATTGAATATTTTTACCTCATCTGGCTTTTGTTAGTAATTAACTGTACACATGTACAAATACACAAATAACACAAATTTCACGAAACCAAAAGTTTTCAACCTTTCTTCATCTTGCAAATTAGAAAGCACTTAATCTTCTGAATTTTCTTCAGTAAGTTTCTTCCTCTCCCAATCTTCTTAGTATTATGTTCTTGCTTCTTGAAGGCTAGGTTTAGACTTTGTGGTTCTTTTAATTACATTTTGAAAGCAGGGAGTGATAGAAAGAGTGAAGGGTAAAGCAGATGAGAGAGGAGAGCAGAGCAGAGGGGATGAACACACACCACACCACAGTGTGCGCATGCGCGCGCGCGCACACACACACACACACACACACACACACACACACACAGAGAGAGAGAGAGAGAGAGAGAGAGAGAGAGAGAGAGACTCTTTTCACGATCTGACACTTTTTTTTAACCAATTCTCTTCATTTGAAGCGCTTGATTTTTATCTAAATTTCCTCAGAATTTTTTCCCACTGATTTTCTTGACTCACTCTTCTGTAAGTAAAACTAAAAGTTCAAAATCCTTGAGTAGGTTTACCTCAAAACATTTCCTTAAAGGCTTGAGTTTCTCATGTTGAATTTCAATTTTTGCAAACAAAAAACCTCAAAGGTTTTTTTTTGAGCTGACAATTTGCCTACCTTTCCTTGACTTTACCAGTTACTCCTGTCTTTATCTAAATTAGCATTATTTTCTTTTATCCATTCCTGGGTATTCTCTAAGTTCAAAACCCAAGAATTGACTCATCCCAAAGGATTTCCTCTTCTGTTCTTTCTTCAACAGACTTCTTTTTCTCCTTCTTGTGCTTACGTTCTTCCTTCTCTGAGGCTGCTTCATGTTTCCTTTTCTTTTTTCGATGCTTTATTTTCTCAGAGCTGACCCCAGCTTTATCTTCCTCTCCTTTAGTTTGTTCGGTGCTCTTGTCTTGGTCTAAATCTTTATCCTGACAGCTCCTTTTTCTTTTATGCTTGGATTGTTCCTTCTCTGGCCTTTCTTTTCCTTCCTCCAGGTGTCGCCTTCTCTTCTGATGTCGTCTTTTATGACTTGTTTCATGGGCACTGGCACTGTCATACGAGGGCAGCTGCTTGTAAATGTCAAACTCTACACTGTGTGAGCCAGGATTATTTTCTTCCTGACTAAGGCTCAGGGGAACAGGTTTTTCTGAGAAACAATCTCTCGTGAACTGATAGTAGCTATTAGAATCTAGGCTCTGCTGGCTCTCATAAGCTGGTAAATAATGAGGTAACTTGTTTTCTACAACATGCGAACTGTTGTGTGGATCTGTGTAAGTCTGGAAAGTCTCACACGGGAATCTTTGCTCAAACATTCTATGCTTGGATCTTCTGTCATCCATCTCTCTGTAATTATGGGTTTCAATAGCACTATCAATTCTTCTAAAAGAAGTCTTTGGCTTGAGTTCTCTAGATTCCTGCACCTTGTTGTAATCATCAAATTCAGCTTGGAAATCATCATTTCTCCTCTTTGAATGAGGTGGTAACCAGTGAGGTAACTGGCCTTCCACTGGTGAACCATTGTATTGTCGCTGGTAGGTCTGTGGACACTCAGATGAAAATTTTTCCTCACACATCCTTTGTCTGTATCCAGGATCAAACCTTTCTCTGTACCTCTGATCCCTATATCTATAGTTTTCTGTTATTCGTCTAAAACTAATATTTGGATCAAGTCCTCTGGCCTTCTGCCCTTTGATGTAATCTTCAAGCTCATCCTGGAAAGAGTCGTATGTTTTTGACTGTGCTGGTACACAATGAGGTAACTGGTCTTCTACCGCTCGACAATTATTGTATGGTCCTGGGTGTGACCAGAAATTTTCAAGTGGATGTTTTTGTTCAAGCATTTTATGTCTGGGTCTGGAATCAACCATATCTCTGTACCCACGGACTTCCAAGTAATTATCCTCCATCTTCCTGAAATGAGCCCTGGACTCTAGCTCTCTAGATTTCTTCACTTTACTGTAATCTGCACATTCACCTTGGTAAGACTCTTGCATCTTCTTTGAATTCTTTGCTTGACTGATAACATGAGATTCTCTGCAAAGAAAATAATACAAAGTTTTGATTATTCTGAATATTTTCTTTGCTATAAAATATTAGTTTAAACAAAATCTACAAAGGTTGAAATAAAAATTTAAAACTATAAAAATGAATTTTGATGCTGAAAAGATATAGCATGGGTAGTCAGATATCTCTCCAGAATTTCACAAGTTTTATGCAAAAACATTTCTTAGAAGATGGTAGAGTGGAAACATTGACACTTTCATTTTCTTCATGATATTGAAATAAAATCACAGACAAAGAGCTGCAGGGAGAAGGAATGCTGTGGAAAGATCCCAGAGTGCAACAATAGACAATAACAAAGTGAACTACAGGAATACTGAATGTTCAAACAGTAAGTGATTTAAATGGTGAACCATAATACCAAGGGCACAGCAATAAACTATGGATGGGGAAGATGACCCTCAGTGGGGCTATTGGAAACTCTTGGTGAGTTCCAAATTATAGAAACTAGCACCTTGTAAAAGTAAAGTCTAACACCTTTCCTGGGGTGGAGAGGGCAGAGTAAATGAGTACCTGTCTGCTGGATGTAATCTCAAGCCTGTATCCCTGCTGCGCTGGACTCACCCAACCGTCTAATCTCTCTCAGAAGTGAAATTGACAATTATACTTCCCATGCCCTGAACAGAAGGGCCATGTTGACAATAGAGCTGGGGTAGCTGAGGCAGTGGTCTGTGGTAGCCTGGAAACCAGACATCAAGAAGAGAGTTGGCCTGAGGGTAAGCTGGCAGAAGCACCTGTCCTGATCTGAAGTTCCCTCCTATGACCCTGGGCAACACTCACCATTTCTCTAATGCTTGGATGTGCAGATAGAGATTGATGGCATTGATTTAAAACAGCCAGCTGATTTCCAACCTTATAAATAATAGTAGGGCTGTTTTGAAAATCCAAAAAATACAGTCTAAGAGAGGAGGCCTATAATCTATTAATAAGCTGACCCCAAAGAAGAAGTCACCTGTATTTCTCAGCTTAACTCATTGCTGCTGAAACGAAGAACCATCTTAAAAGTTGTCCTGTTGTCCATCCTTACTTCTGGATGTATAAATCCATCCATTTTACTATCTCCAAAATCCCAACATTTTCTCTGATTCTTTGAATATACATTGTCTAGACTAAAAAGATCAACAAAGAGACTTTAAACTGCACCATTAATCAAATGGACTAAGAACACAATATTTGATCCAACAGCTATAGAATACACATTCTTCTCAACAGCTTCTGGAATTGCATAGCCATGGAAATATTAGAGAGAAGAGAAAAGACGCTCCCTATATGGATTTGGAGCTTGCATTCTAAGAGGGAATCCATGCCTACTGTTGTAAACCTGCTCCAAAACCCATGGCTGAAGAGGTCTTAGACCCTGGGAAGGGATGGTATGATAGTCCCTCAATGTTTACGTCCACACACAAAGGCTAGTCTTTGCCTTGAACAGAGAGTCCTCTCCTTTTCAGGTAAATGCAGAGACTCATGGCTGCATAAGATGCTGAGAATAAAGGCTTGGCCCTAAACTAGACATTTACACCACCCACTTAATATTCAAGGAACATTGAGGAAGATGGATCAGACAGAATATTAAGTTCTGGTGAATGGGAAGAAGAGCTAAAATTGTATCTTTAAAGCACAACACAGAGACAAGTATGAACTTACAGCAGCTATGTATACTAACACCAGGTCCACAGAAGCTGGGCCTCCTAATAGTCAGCTATGAAGAGGGAAAGGATTCATGAGGTCCTACTGCATACTATTGATCTACTGTCAACCAACTGATTCTTGGATAGGGGCAAGCATAGTATCCAGATGTCTACCCAATGGTGATTCCACAAGCTTCTGATGGGTAGTTCTGAACTCAAGATCAGGCAGACAGCCCTCAATAAACTTAGTGGAATACTAAAAAGAATCAAAGCTAGTACACAGCAGGAAGAGATAGCAAAAGTGGCTAGTAGGGTGTATGTGTGTGTGTGTTGGAGGGGGGACAGGAAAGGTAGGGAAGAATAAAATGAATACATAGTGTACATGTACAAAATTGTGTAAGAACAAAATTTATTTATTAAAGAAGAAAGGGAAATACAAGACAACAAATGCTGATGAGAATGCAGAGAAAAATGAATATACAATTTGGTGGGAATGTCAATTAGTGCAGTTACCACAGAAATCTGTATGGAGGTTCCTCAAAAACTAAACATATAACTGTCATCAGATCCAACTATATTATCCCAAGTCATATACCCAAAAGGATCACTTACAAGAGAGATGCCTACACAGCAATAACATTCACAATAGCCAAGTTTCACAATAGTTTAGGTGACTACCAGCAGATAAATAAAGAATATGTTGTGATGTGCAAAGAAATACTGTTTAATTACAAAGAAAAATAAAAATAGTATTGTTTGCTGCAAAAAATAAGATAGACATGGAGATCATGGTGTTAAGTAATTTCTCTTCATCTTGAAACTGCATATTAATATTGACTAAAAATGGATCTGTATTCTGTATTCTAGCTATAACAGCATGACCTTTGCTTTTAACATTATACCTCACTATAAAAATGATGATTAGATAACTGAATCCTTGGAACTAAGAAAATCTTTTTGAGAAGCCTTGAATTTGCATGATTAACCTGAAGAAAGATGATCTTTTAGCATATCTACAAAGAAAAATAATTTTGTTTATTCAGGAGGGGACACCAATTTGCCAGACAGATCTGCCAGTTCATTACTGTGATTAGAAAATATCCTTGGCACTAGTGTGTAATATGTCACAAATACCTCCTACCATTTCTAGGCTCAGGTAATAGGAAAATGAATATCTAGAAAGTTTGTAAAATATATTAGAGTATTTGACTAGAAGCTTTGGTAACATGAGAATGTTTTTGACAAAAACCACTTACTTAATTTGATGTTCGCTTCCTTGCATGTGGGACCGGAACATATGTAAAGATGTAAAGGTGATACTGCAGATATGGCATACGTAGGTTCTCATTCTATATGCTATAAAATGATAACAGTTTAAGAAGATCAACAGGTAAACACTTAGAGTCATATAATGTCAGTAATGGATGATAATTTACTAGAGACCCTCTACTTGAAATTTCTCAAGAAGACTGGTCCCAAGACATAAAATTACTTGCTGATAGTCACACAATCAAAGAGTAGAGTTAGTATTTCTTAGCCCATGTTTCTAAATTTAATGCCCAGAATTCTTCATACTATACACTTTATCTATAGTCTTCATTTATTTTCTAAGAATCTGCTATGTGCTTGCTTGCTGTTGCTACATACACTGTACAGCAGGGACCTCAAACTTATTATGGCTAACAAACTTATTATTATTCTTCATTGTTATTAAACAGCCTTTTTGTTCACTATTAGTTATTTTCCTACACAACCGAACCCTGAAACGTTCAAAAACTTTAGTTAAAAAATAGTTAAATTTTACTCTTTTACCTGAAATCACTGTAGTTACCAACAATATTTCCCACAAATTTTAGAAAAGAGAATCAGTGAGCCCCATGCATAGGATGAAAGGTGAAAGTAAAAATTCTGAAATGATAGTTGGCACATTTAAAATGAGTAAAAACAAAATAAAACAACAACAAAACCATAAAAACAACTACTGCACCTAGATACAGCAAGAAGGGCCTAGGCCCTCCCCCAAAGGATATGATGGACTTTGACGGTCCCCATGGAGGGCCTCACTATCCCTGGGGAGGAGATGGGGTGGGTTGGGGGCACTTGGTGGGGAACATGGGAGGAGGGAAGAGTGAGGGGATGGAGGGATGGATATGTAAATATGGGTGCCTCTAAAATTAAAAAAAAAAACCTTCCCAAAACAAACAAACAAACAAACAAAAAAACAAAACTGTAAAAAAAAGCTTTCAAAGTAGAATTAGTTGCAGGAAATAAACTTATTTTCTAAATCATACCATCCTTCCAATTTCTTCTTGGTCAGAAGATAAACAACATTCATGAAACAAGTATAAAGTCAACACTATTCTAGAGATGCGGCAATAAATTGGTACCACATAAATTTTAAGGACAAGCAGAATCACCTTCTTATAAGTCAAACAGCAGCTTAATCACTTAAAGGAAGAGAAGTTAATCATATTCAAGTGTATTGACCTTTGATGAACAAAAAGTATTTACAGAAACCAGAGACTACTTTCAGGGTAAAACAAAAATGTTACTGAATAACATAGTCAGTAATCAATGGGTTACATTAAATTTTGAATGAATGTCTTGATAAGGCTACTCAGAACATCCTTTAGACATAGAACAGTCTTTCAAAAAGTGGTATTAAGGAAATTGATTATCTACATAAAAATGTAGGTAGACTTCTGCCTCTCACCAGTTACATTGATTAACTCAAAATGGACTAAAGACATAAATATAAGACGGACATAGGGGCAAACATGTATATTCAGGCAATAACAATTGATGAACAAGAGGCCATAAATTTCAAGAAGAGTCGGGGAGGAGTATATAGAAGAGCATTGAGGGAGGAAAGGAAAGGGATGAAAGCTGTAATTAAAATACAGTTTCAAAACTAAACAACAACAAAAAGACTCACAGCTATGAAATTACCAGAAGAAAAGACAGGTAAACTGCTCCAAGATACTGTAATATGTGAGGAATTTTGGAAAGGGCTCTCAAAATTCAGGAAGCAAATGAAAAAACAGACAAATAGGATTGTTAAAAAAAACAAAACAAAAAAAAAAAAAGTTAAAGCTGCCAGGATAGGCTCCAAAGCTACACAGAGAAACTCTGTTTTGAAAAACCAAAAACAAACAAACAAACAAAAACCCAAAACAAAAAACGTTAAAGTTCCTGCACAACAAAGGAAGCACACAGAATAAACAGACAAGAGGGAGAAAGTATTGTGATTTGTGTATATAACAAGCAATTGAGATCCAGAATATTTAAGGAACTGCCAAACCTCAATAACAACAACAAAAACCTTTGGTTGTTTCTCAGGAGACATCCAAATGTCCAATGAGTACATGAAAAATAACAGACCATCACTAATCATCAGGTAAATGAAAACGGAAAGAACAAGGAGATGCCACAATATAAAAAAGCCTAAGGATAGGAAATGCTGGTGAGGATGTGGAGAAAATGTTGTTAGAAACCTAAATTAGCAGCACTTGGGAGGCAGAGGCAGGCAGATCACTGTGAGTTCAAGGCCAGCCTGGTCTCCAGAGCGAGTGCCAGGATAGGCTCCAAAGCTGCACAGAGAAAACAAAAAACAAAAACAAAAACAAAAACCAGAAACCTAAATTAGAAAAACCAGTTAAACTATGTTAAACTATGGAGGCCACTTATCAAATAAGAAAATAATTACCACACGTTCTTGTAAATGCAAAATTAGTGTATACCCAAAGGAACTACAATCAATATGTAAGAGACATATTTTTTATTTAAATCTTTCATTACTACTCATATTTACATATCCATCCCCCTTTCCTCACCCTCCCCTCGCCCCATGTTCCCCACCCAACCTCCCCAACCCACCCCCGACTCCTCCCCAGAGATAGTGAGGCCCTCCACCAGGGACCTTCAAAGTCTGTCATATCATTTGGGGAAGGGCCTAGGCCCTCCTTGCTGTATCTGGGCTGCAATAGTATCCCTCCATAGGGAATGGGCTCCCAAAGTCCATTTGTGCTCTAGGGTTAAAGACTGACTCCACTGTTAGAGGTCCCATAGACTGTCTTGGCCTCCTAGCTGGTACCCACATTCAGAGGGCTTGGTTTGATTCAATGCTGTTTCCCCAGCTTTATGACTAGGGTCTAATCTATGTTAATACAATAGAAGTTTAGAGTAGAATTGTCATCATCAAGGCCAAGGATAATAGGAAGCAAGGAAATGGTATATACAAGTTGGTCAGTGTTTACTGTTAACAGTGAGATGGGGCAAGGAGGTCTGGGGTGTTAGTCCATTGTATGGGAATTATAGATAACAATTACAACCTATATATTTCAAACAGCTAGGAAATGGATTTTGAAAAAAATCACTACAAAAAAATCATAAATGTCTTAGGATATAAATATGTTTAACTTGTGTTATATTAAACAAAGTATACCTATATCAAGTAGTATATGATACTCCCCCAAATACCCACAGCTTTAATGGTTTTGTACATTTGAAAACTGAATGAATGATTCCTTAAAAATAATCTTCTGTCTCTATGCTCTTATTTCATACTGATAAAATAACTTTCTGTTTATAATTTGGCTTCCTGTATTCTTTGAAACCAGAAAAATAGTGTGTATTCCCAGACATAAAAAAACAACAACCAAGAACTGGAAATAATGTCTCCTGTTACTGTAAATGATCACTAGAATGACACTTCACTAACATGAAGTACAATGTTTATGAAATTTCTCTTGCAAAAGTCACCTGGGGCATCAGTTCTAGATTCCTAAAACTCTCTCTCCTGGAGAATAGAGTTCAGTTTCTATAATGGAATTAGGAATTAGATTTGAAAACTAATACTGCAAGTAGGTTATTAGAGACCTTGTGAGAAATATCCTGAATGGAATATTTTTACAATACCTTGATTATCTATTAACCTCTTTCTAGATTGTTTGTGAGTTCTGGTTGAAAGACAATTAACTGAAGACTATGAATTCCCTACAAAATGAACTACTCAACAAGAAATTGTGGGTCTTCACAGCAACCATTCCAGGCAATTATTACTATCTTTACTTTTATATGTGAAAACCAAATCAGAAACCAGAAACTGCTGCCTTGACCTTGATCAACAGTGTATGTTGTGTGAGTGTGATATATATATATATATATATATATATATATATATATATATATATTATATCACACACACACACAGAGAGAGAGAGAGAGAGAGAGAGAGAGAGAGAGAGAGAGAGAGAGAGAGAGCACCTAAGTGATTCAGGATAAACAACACACAACACTCCTGGGTTTCCCTAGATTTGTGGTTTTCAAAGCTAGTTACACATTAGAGTCATGTGGAAAATGTTTATGTTACCTTAGCCCTTGGCTTTTCCATACACTGATGTTCATCATTTTTTCTAGGGAAATTGTGTTAGTCAGCTTCACATGAGACCAATGAAATCAGAATCTCCAGGGGTTAGAAAATAACTTTCCTTCATGAGAGCTCTCTACATATTTTTATTATGCAGACACTGTTGACGTTCTACCTAGATTACTGAGTTTAGTGATATTTTTGTGATTATAAAGTCTCTTGAGTGTTTGTATATTTCTTTAGTATTTATAAAGGTTACTTAACCATTTTCTGTTGAGTTCCTCCTGTTTCTCCAAGAATTCCATCAGTTTTAAGGTTCTAATAGTGGAAATATACGAGCTTAGAAGGGTTGCTGGTCACATGTGAAAGGTCTAGAGGCAGTTCCAGAACTGATGTGATTACTATTACCTTAACTCTTGGATTTTCTACCAAGAAAATCTAGTTGATGCTACCACTTTCTAGAATATGGGTAACTCAGACATAGTAAGTAAAAATATATAAAGCCTTTCTGTATAGACAAGAAGTCTATTCGCTGTCCCACTTATCAGAATTATTAACCCAATATTTTAAAATTATTTTAAAGTTCATTTTGTGCGTGCACATATGTGATGTGAGTATGTATGCTGTGTAAGCATGTGCTATGTTGTGCATGTGGAGGCCAGAGGGCAACTTGGGGGTGTCAATTCTCTACTTCAACCATGTGGTTCCAGGAACTGAACTCAGGTTGTTAGGCTTAGCACCAAACACCTCTGCCTGATGAACCATCTTGAAGGACCCCTAGCCTAATCTTATAACCCATCTCTACTATTTCTTACACTCTCCACTCTCTTATCTCCGAGGCTGCTCCTCGGGTCCATTTAAGCTCTGCTATACTCACACATGCTACAGTCGTTTCTAGGATCACCTGGAAATTCAGCTTTGTTTGCACCTTTAAAAAATCTTATTTTATTTTGTAATTACCATACACAAAGGAGTTTAAAAGGCAGAGACAGTTCCATCAGTGATAACATGTGAAGTGATGGTAATGGAAATGGAAGCAAAGAGGAATAGATAGAAGATTTGATGATCCTTGCTTATAGAAAGCAAATAGGGAATTGGCTGTCAAATAGACATTCAGGTGTAGGTATCTAATAGCAGTGATACTGGCAAAGATAAAAGTTTTGCAATTTGAGTTGGATTTAGAAATTATGAGTTTAGTTTCAGATGTGCTGAGTTACAAGTAAAGCTGAGACATCTAAGTGCAATAGTGGAGCCAGAATTAGCAAGATAACTAAAACAAACAAACCTTTAAAAATACATAACACTTTAGATTTGTATTAGTCAGTAACCAAACTTGAGCTTTTAAGAGCTGAGTTAGATTAGGGACTAATCGGTGATGATGATGATGATGAATAATGATGATGATGATGAAGAAAAAATATCAAATATGGAGAGACATGCACACAATAGCAGGTGAACAGAGGCAAAGATAGAAAGGAGAAAATAGTGGAATAATTAAAGTAGCATATGGTGTTAAGCTGCATTTTAAACATTTTTATGTATAAGAAAGGGTATTTTGCCTGAATGTATGTCTGTGTATCATGTATATGCAGTGCCCATGTGTGCCAGAAAGGGTGCTGGATCACCCAGAAATGGAGTTACAGATGGCCATGAGCTGAAATATAGATGTTGGGACCTGAACTCAGATCCTCTGCAAGAGTAGCCAGAGCTGTTAGCTTCTGAGCTATCTCTACATCCCCATAATTGCCATAAAAATCTAGCTCACTTGGAACATGGAATTATGTTGTCAGTGTTCTCTGAAATTCTCATTAGCTAATTTAATTTCTCTAGATATGCTTTTGTGCTGTTATTGCTGGTTTTCTTTTTGTTGTTGAGAAAGGGGTTCACTATGTAGCCCTTGCTGGCCTGGAACTCACTATGTAGCCAAGTCTGGCCTCAAACATATAGTAATCCTCTTTCCTCTCCCTCCTGAGTACTGATATAGGCATGTACCACCATGTCCAGCTGAACTAGCTATTTTCATAATGCTCAAATATTTATGCTCGGGAGGCAGGAGTTATGATGGGACAAATCTATTCTTTGTGCACTAGCTTCAGAGATTAGAGTAAAATGCTTTCAATTAGTATACTAAATTTTGCAGATGCTACTTCATGGTCAGAGAAGAACTTCACTGAAATTCCTTTTGCTGCTTAAGATTTTTGTTATTTTGACACAAGCCAGGGTCATCTGGGTTGAGGGAACCTCAATTGAGAAAACTGATCAGATTGGACTGCAGGCAAGCATGTGGGGTACTTTCTTGATTATGATTGATGAGGAAGGGCCCAGCCCATTGTGGACGGTACCACCCCTGGGTAAGTGGTGCTATTTGTATAAGAAAGTAGACTGAGCCAGTCACGGTTATAAGCCAGTAATCAATATTCCTCATGGCCTCTGCTTTAGTTATTGTCTCCAGGTTACTGCCCTGAATTCCCTCCATGATTGACTATAAATGGGAAGCTAAAATAAACCTTTTCTTTCCAAAGTTGCTTTTGGTCCTGGTGTTTTTATCACAGAAAGCAACCTAATTCATTCTTCTTCCCTCATTCTATTAACCTTGTCATTTCAGAGTACTACAATGCTATCTCCACAGCAGCAACAACAGTTCAAACACTTCTCATTTAGATTCAGTTCAAATTTACACAGAAGCCACACATTTCAGATACCCTCCATTCACCAGCAGGAAAAATACTCAACAATTGGCAATTCATTATTCCCCCAAAACATCTATTTTTAAAGTAGACTGCCACTTCTAATTTTATGCTTACTTAAATCAACATTCTTTAAAATACTGGGTGAAACTATATGTTCCTACAAGATGTTTAGTACTTTGAACCACACTATGTAGGAAACTGAAATAGTACAAATAAAGGGAAAGCACTTAAAATAAAGATTCATTAATCGTTCACTGATTCATATATTAAACTAATCAATACTGAGGTAGAAGTAGTCCTATGCTTGTTTTTATGTTTAGCACTAGAAACATAGATGAATTACATGACATTTCCTGCATTAAAGACGTTAAACTGAAATGAGAAAAAGCATGTAGAGAGATAAGTAGACACACAGAAGGGTAGGTAGTCTAAGGGAAGAAAAGTAGCAGCAGGATGTTTAAGAATGAGTATGAGCAGTCAAAAGCAGGTTATAGAAATATTTAAGACAACAGGGGAGGAGGGTTATGAGCAATAGTACAAATAAAAGAAGTAAAATAATGTTTTTAGAAGCCATACATAGCATAGGTAACAGCAGGTCAGTAGCAGAGGACAAGCATGGAGCAGATGAAAATGAAAAGAAGATAGCTGTAGCATTTATGTTTCATCCTTAGAAGATGGAAAACAGCAAAAAAATTCAACTTAGACAGTGTCATGAAAATATTTGTATTTTGAATGACACACTCCAGTAATTGAATTGAGAGTGCATTCATGGAGACAAAATCAGTGTGTGTGTGTGTGTGTGTGTGTGTGTGTGTGTGTGTGTGTGTGTGTGTGTAAGTATTTAGAAGACTATGATTCTGTGTTTTCAGGTTTCTTACATATAAATCATTTATAGGTCTTGTTAAAGAAATGAATTCTGAATAAGTAGGTCTATAAGCAGGGCTGGATTCCTTTTATTTAATAAGCTCTCAAATGACACCAACAATTCTGGTCCATATCTCACAGTCTGACTAAAAATTCCCTAAGTATATGTAAAGATCTATAGTAGTGTAGGAAGAGTACCAATGGAGTTAAGAGGACTAATAATTTAGGAGGTAAAATAATCATAACTTGGCATTTCATTAGCTTTAGAAACTTATGATGGTGTGGTATTGGGGAGTTGACAGTTAACTATAGGTTTTTACTTTGGAACAGTATTGATTTAAAATGGCTTTGAGGTGTCCAAGTGCAATGTTGATACTACCATTTTGACATGCAGTCTAAATCTGATGGACAGGTTATGAGAATATAGATGACAGGTAAAACCAAGGGAATACACGGAATTGTGCTTATAGAGTCAAGCCAATAATGGAACCTGGGAGCACCTAAATCTAGGCAGTGAACTGACAGCTGACACAGAAAGCAAATAAACAGAAGTAAAGAAGAACCAGACTATAAGGAGTTGTGCAGGAGAAGAATAGAGTTCTAAGAAGTAAAGAGTTATGTTTCCAATGAAGCAGAAAGTTGATCTAGTAAGAAGAGTGAAATGTAATGAGTTGAAGAGAACAGAGAAGAGAGAATATGAAAGGGCAATAAGACACACTCGAAGTGAGAAGTTGCTTGTGTGTGGTGGGGATGAAAAAACATAATGGAAGAACACATTTATTTCTCCAGGCAAGGCCAGTCTCTATGTTGTACCTGAAATTTTGCTAGCATTTCTTAGCTCTAAGACATCTGGCCATTTATTAACCTTTCTACTTCTATCAGTCAAACTCACAGAAATCTATGGACTATGATATTTCACTTCCTTTGTTACCAAAATATGTGCATAATATATATATATATATATATATATAATATATATATATATATATATATAGGTAGTCTTTTGCAATGAGTTATTGTTAACTAGTTCACATATTTTCTTCTTCAGGGAAAATGGTATATTCCTATTTATACTACCAAGAATGACTAGTTTAGCACCCCAAATGAATATCGCTGTATCATACTAATTTGAAATACTTCTTTAAAATAACATGAAATTACACACACACACACACACACACACACACACACACACACACACACACACACACACACACACACAATTAGTGTATGATTTTGAAATTAAGAGACATAAAAGACTTTCTAGTTCTCACGTCTTAGAAAAACAAATCAAAATATATGGACTTGATTGCTGGACTACTACCAGTTCTTTCATCAATAAAAAAAGAAAGTAGTTTACAAGTAAACTAGTATGTTTTATAAAATACAAACTTCCTGATTTCCATTTCCATTTGATTTTGCTGAAGACATTTCTCTGCTATTTAGCTATAAATGTTTTCCTAGTTTTGTTTCCCTTTGCTCCTAATATAATGTTGCGGAACACTACCAGATTATTAAAAGAAGCAGGGAAGGGCTTACACTATCTTCTTGGATTACCCAGATCCAAAGCACTGCTAGAAGAATAGTAGTCTTGTCTTTATTCCTACCTGGAGGAGGCTTCACAATAACGGACTTCAGGAAAGTTGGTGCTGCTGAAGTAGTATTAGGTTTATCTGCAGAAATAATTGTAATGAGACATTATTAACATGTGGTCAGATATTAGAACTGCATCCATTGTAAAGTATTAAAGAAATTCTCTAAAAACTACTATCTTTCTACATTTTCAGCACAGGACTTCTGGATAAAGGAAATGAAGTTGTGACGGCTCTCCTGTGAGATAAATGTGACTATTAGTACACTAAAGATACAGGAAGTAAGGAATATTTACTTCCAACATTGCTTGACCATTATCATTTAAGGAAACAATAGAAGCATGGGAGCCATCTCAAGATGGCTTTTGTAGTTTACAGGACAAATCAGATGGCATGAACTTCTAAGTTGATATTTTTCTCAAACAACATATCTGTTCTGTCTTGATTCGTGTTTACACCAGAATGAACTCTCAGCCGTTAATAGCTTGAAACTGTATGTTTTATTGTATGTCTCTTTCAATTGCTTTCATCCTTGAAACAAAGAAAAAAGAATTTGGGGACTGTAGGTAAAGATATTTACAAAATAGTTTCTTGTAAGGCACAATGACTGTCCCTCTTTAAATCAACAGATACGAAAACAAGCATATGACAATTTGAGAGACTAGAATAAATATAAAATTAATTATAGTTTACCTT
Organism: Cricetulus griseus; assembly: GCF_003668045.3. NCBI lineage: Eukaryota > Metazoa > Chordata > Mammalia > Rodentia > Cricetidae > Cricetulus > Cricetulus griseus. Next base: position 45,077,312 of record NC_048604.1, on the reverse strand, counting down.
ATTAGAAAAAATTATAACAACATACTGAGGTAATGACTTTTCTCTGACAAGTACCTATATGATACACTGGACATGAATGCTGATGACTTTTTTTCAGAAATGAATGCCTTGGTGACATAGTATTAAGGCTTTTAAGAACATGCTAATTGAGTCAGGGTGTGGTGGTGCACACTTTTAGTCCCAGAACTCAGGAGACATAGGCAGGCAGATCTCTGAGTATGAGGCCAGCCTGGTCTCCAGAGTGCATTCTGGAACATCTTCCAAAATTACACAGAGAAAAACCTGTCTCAAAAAACAAAAGCAAAACAAAACAAATGAATGTGCTTAAATTATTTGTTCTAGCTGATCAATCATCATTTTTTGGTACCATGTAAAAATTTCAAAATATGAGCTGTTTCCCAAAATATATTCTGCCAATTCAGGTAATTCAGTGGAAGCTCTTTCATTTGTTCATTTAAAAAGTACTAGAAGGAAGAGGCAATGTTCTATAATTCTCTGTACCTTTGGAATTTAGCATACTGTAATTATTCACTGGTACTTCATATTTATAGAAATAACAGAATGGATTATCAGGATTGGAGGAGATTCAGCAATTTAGTTTTTTTCATTTTTTATTTAAATTAGAAACAAGCTTGTTTAACATGTCAATCCCAGTTCCCTGTCCCTCCCCCCTCCCCCCCCCCCCACCAACTATCCCATTCCCTTTCTGCTCCCCAGGGAAGGTAAGGCCTTTCATGGGGGATCTTCAAAGTCTGTCACATCATTTGGGGCAGGACCTAGACCCCTCTCCCATGTGTCTAGGCTAAGAGAGTATCCCTCTATGTGGAGTGGGATCCCAAAGTCCATTTGTACACTAGGGATGAATACTGATCCACCACCAGAAGCCCCATAGATTGCCCAGGCCCCCTAACTGACACCCACGATCAGGGGGTCTGGGTCAGTCCTATGCTGGTTTCCCAGCTATCCGTCTGGGGTCTATGAGCTCCTCCTTGTTCAGGTCAGCTGTTTCTGTGGGTTTCTCCAGCCTGGTCTTGACCCCTTTGCTCATCACTCCTCCCTTTCTACAACTGGATTCCAGGAGTTTGGCTCAGTGTTTAGCTGTGAATCTCTGCTTCTGCTTCCATCAGCTACTGGATGAAGGCTCCAGGATGGCATATAAGGTAATCATCAAACTCATTACAGGGGAAGGAAATTTAAGGAGGCCTCTCCACTATTGCTTAGATTGTTAGTTGGGGGTCATCCTTGTAGATCTCTGGACATTTCCCTAGTGTCAGATTTCTCTTTAAACCTATAATGTCTCCCTCTACCATGGTATCTCTTTTCTTGCTCTCCTCTATTCTTCCCCCAACTCAATCTTCCTGTTACCTCATGTCCTCCTCTCCCCTCCTCTTCTCCCCTTCTCTTTCTCCTAGATCCACCCCCCACTGCCCGTGTTCCCAATTAGCTCGGCAGATCTTGTCCCTTTCCCCTTCTCCAGGGGATAAACATACTATGCAGCACACATAGTATAGTATATAACTATACTGTAGTGAAGACACTGATCTGAATAAAGAAGTGAGATGAAGTTTTAGAAAGTAGTAATCAAAAGATTATACCAAGGGGGGTATAATAAAAATATCTAAGGGTTTTTATTTCTCTAGCTGCTTGTTTTTATTTATCACATATAGCAGTCACTTGCTTTATGTGGATTTAGTGAAACGAATAGTGACCATAATATTTCTTAAAATTTAGTTAACAATTATCTCCACAGGCAAGGACACAGAAAGCGATTTACTGAGCAGAAGAACATTCAAGTTGTTTGAACTGTAGTGAAAGTCTGCTCCCCAAAAGGGATGGTACAGTGTGGGGAAAAGATAGAGTTTGTATCTGAGATAAAGAGATAAAAAGAATCTTACCCATCTTTGGTTGACAACCTGATGGAGATTCTCTATCATGTTCTTCCAGTAATTGCTTCTGATTTTGTGGATGGCTCTGTCCCACATAATGAGATTGAGCAACAGCTGAGGAGTCAAAACTCATGTTGCAGAAACCACTGAATTTGTTTCTGTTGACTTCTCCACTCTTGTACACCTGTAAAAATCACAATCTTTTTATTTTTGAAAGATTAAAAAACTGACAGATCAGAATTATAATATTCAACACAGACAGCTCACCTGAGAATTCTCAACATGCATGTTCACTTTTGTACCAGGCACTTCGTTTTGTTCCCCATGCACTTGAAAATAGAACTTAACATTTTGAGCATGTATTTCACTCTGAAAAAAAAAGATGTGACTTTGTTTATTTAACACTAAATATACACCTAAAATATACACCTTTCTGAATGTGAGGTCAGGAGACATCAATTTTTTTTTTGAGTCAGGATTTCTCTGTGTAACAGAGGCTAGCCTTGAACTCACAGAGATCCACCTGCCTTTGCCTCTCAGGTTCTGGGATTAAAGCACCACCACCACTCGGCATGAGACATCAATTTTAGCAGACTTAGTAAACCTTTTTTTTTTTTTTTTTGAGATCAGGGCCTTGAATAGGCTAGGCAAGTGACATACTTTTGAGCTACATCCTCAACCCATGACTACAATAACTATAAAGAGTTTCACTCTAAACTTCAGTTCAAATTAAAATGAATGACTCTACAACTTAGAAGTCAGTATTTTTCTGTTAAACATAATAATAGGTTTCATTATGACATTTTCATGCATGTATATATTTTCATTATATTACATTATCTCTTTTCTTCTATAGTGCCTGCTAATTCCCTCTTCCCAACTGATGAACCCTTCTACTTTCATGTCTTTTTATATGTGCCACAATTGTCTTCATAAGGAAAACTTACATGAAGATTAGTAAAAGATATTTACAGGATTATGAGCACCTTATCAGGGACTATATCACTGCCAAAAATCTCTCCCATCCCAGCAACCATCAATTGCCAATAGCTGCACAGGGAGTGATGAGGCCTCATGATCTCCTTTCTCCTAGCAACTGCTAACTGTCAATGGATCTGGGGATGGGTGGGAGGCTTATGACTCTCTCAATTTCAAAGGCAGGAAGCTGACAAGCCAAATCAATAGTCTACATTTATTATACATGAATACTCTAGGAGTTCTACAGCATCGCTCAAAGTTGCTAATACCTACATTATATTTACTACAATAACAGAGAATACAAAGGGAGACAGAATGGTGTGAAGAAAAGGAACTTTGTGGTCAAAACCAATGAGTTTAATCTGGACTCCATAAACTTAAATTTGTATGTGACTCTCTTTTCCTGAGCCAATATTCTTGTCTGTCAAATGGAAGTGTTACCACGTTTCAGGTTCTTAAATTAATCAAGTAAGGTGACTTATATGAAGCTGACTTGCTACACTTAAAAATATGTTTTCTCATCTTTGTTCCCACTGTATTTAACCAACCTCATAATGTGAAATCCTTTCTGATTCAAGATGCAGTACCACTCCACATGCTTGACAAAAATCATCTGTAAAATATGCAGATCTTTCTTGTCCATCACAGGTGGCATCTATTAATAAAGTAAAGAAAAAAACTACCATATCAATGAAGTTTGAATTAATCAAATTTTCGGGAGTATGCAGTAACAGCCCTTTCCTCAAATATGCCATTTAATGATGTCCAGGCAGTAACATTAGTTAAATGGACACAAGTAACTTCAGGAAACTTCACAGAATGATTTAAGGAAGCAGTAATGAAAGGCTGAATTAAAAAGATAGTTTTGATATTTTTTCTTTACAGAAAACAATCCTAAAAATATAATACAATCCTAAGGTTTATAAGACTGCTATATGAGATATGGCTCCAGTGTTATTTAAAAATCACAAGGGCAAATTTCTTCCATCATTACAAAAATACCAGGGCACTTATTTGTAAACACACAAATTTCACATAAATTTCACATAAGTCTCCCTCCAAATATATAAAGCAATGTTCATATACTACAATCCGGAAATTTATGCTGTAGTTCCTGTGTCCATAATAAAGAGCACACACCCGATAGTTTTATATCTACACTTTAAGTCCACATTTACATCTAATGTTCTTAACAGCTTCAGTGGATTCTTCTGTCAATGTTTATTGGTTTATCTATAGGTTATTAATTAAAATAATCAAACCTTTGCTGCTAATTTGGCTTTTTAAATGAGCAAGTTTGTATAACACTCACTTTCTTTTTTCTTTTTTTGGTTTTTTGAAACAGGGTTTCTCTGTGTAGCTTTGAAGCCTATTCCTGGCACTCGCTCTGGAGACCAGGATGGCCTTGAACTCACAGAGATCCGCCTGCCTCTGCCTCCGGAGTGCTGGGATTAAAGGCGTGTGCCACCAACGCCTGGCTCAACACTCACTTTCATGGGTCATATACTGAATAAATAAAAGCTTTACTAAAATACAATATACTCAATTTCTAACAATGATAACACGAAATATACATACATACACACATAGAAAGTTACAGAATGATCTAGACTAAATTTAAACATGTTTTGCTCCGGAAAGTGGGGCAGACAAGAGAAGAAGACTTAACATTTTACTCACTATAACTCTTGTTTTGTAAAAAGCATGTTGGGCTTTATATATATGGTGAGGATACCAGCAAAATGGTAGGACCTCCATTTAAATAATTATCCATTCACAAAATACCTTTGCAGTAGTAGTTAAGGCTGTAGAACATAATATCTGAATGTCTTTCAGAAATAAAATATATCGAATAGCATAAGATGGAAACTTTTGTTTACCTGTATCATTCCTTACCCAATCCTAGGAAGAAGAAAATGAAGGAAGACACTTTGTGTGTGAAGAAGAAACAGGTAATGAAAATTGTGTTTTACTTTGAACCCTAATAGTGGGCACACTTTGTTAAAATTTAGCACATAGAAGGCACCCAAAAGCTCCAGACTAATCAGCCAGGTGTCTACAGATTTGAGTTTCCAAGAGAGCTCTGGGAACTCTTTGGATCCTGCTGTTTCAGGCTCTAGGGTTGTGCAATAGTTTTAGTTTCCAGGCTGCTCTAATGTCTGGCCACCCTCCTCTTAGCACCAGATTGACATCAACAGCCTAGGGTTTCAGGCTAGCTTGACAATCAGTCTGATTCCTGTAAGAACTGGTCCATCAGACCAGCTTACATGGACCACAACCTCAAGCAAGCTATTGTGGATACAAGCTTGTAGACAGAATCTTTGCTTGCCACAGTGCCAACCAGGACATTATAGCTCTAGGCTAATACCTGAAGTGTCACCCTCCATTCTAGACCCTGCAGTCCCATGTTCTAGAAGACCAGTGTTAAGGTCTGTCCCATAGACCTCAGACTGGACATCTTCCACATACCCAGGTTCCAGCATCAATCTTATATAACCAGTTCCCTGGCTGACTCCTGGAGCTTCAAGACCTAGATTAAGCCCTTATATACCTAGTCATTCCCCAGGAACTGAAGTCCCCATTCTTCAGAATGTTCAGTGACGGTACAAGTTCCAGGTCCATCCTTGTGCACCCAAGCTCCAAGCCCACCCTTAAAGGACCCAGGTTCTGGGCCTATCCCTAAATAACTGACTAATAAGTCTACCACACTGGATTCAGATTTCAGGGCCAATCCCAAGAATGTGGGCCTGACCATTTGCTGACCTAAACAGGAAAGTACACAAGGAAACTAGCAGTGAGGTTTCTAGAGGATCAAATCATGTGGCCTGCCACAAATTTTTGAACAGGAATTCCCTGGGTGGCAAAATAACATTACCAATGAAGGAAAATTTCTTGAAGTAGAAACTGTCATTCCCCATCTGGGAGCCCATCCCTTCCATTCTTGGGTGTTTTTTTTTTTTCCTTAGTAAACCTATGTTTACTGTATTTAAATTAGTACTGTTAAGACTTACTGTCTTTAACTTATTTTTTCAAACATTGTTTGGTCTATTTTTGTTTACCAAATGATATAATATACCCAGGTCAAAATCTCAGCTATTCTCTTCATGGAATCACTGATTCCTAACAACTCTAACTTATAATATTCTTTCCTATCACTTCTTCCTTCAAATTCCATGTGACAATACTTTAGTTCATATCCTCCATATATTCCAACATGATTTAGCTTCACTGATATTAATTAAGCTTAGCTTCAAACTATTACGTTACATATTCTGGGATGAAATAGACAAAAAAGGGTGAATATAATTGCAGATCTTTTCATGTTAAACCCTTAGACCTTAACACAAATGTATACAGTAAATAGTACTTTGTGCATTCTGAATTAGGAAACTGGGAGCAAGTGAAATTGAAATAAACTGCCATGTTTTCTTTGGTGGAGTGGGTGCCTATACCTTTGTTTTACTTGATTGTTTCCATTATATATACACAACTGTTATACATGTTGGAAATGACTAATCACTAACTCCAAGGAGAGTACAACTGAGTAAGGGAGATATTACTTGTATGGAAAAAAATCTATAATCCCCAGACCAAAATGTTTCAGGTGATAAAAGATGTACGAGGGTACAGTACATACAGTACATTCTTTCTGAGGGAATTAGGATGAAAATTATAGATAATAAGTCTTGTCTAAACTTTAAAATAGATGTAAGCAATGGCACTAAGCTATAAATAAAAATGAAACAATGACATTTGCAGGAAAATGGACTGACTGGAAATCATGCTACGTGAAATAAGCAAGGTTCTAGAAGACAAATACTGTATGTTTTCTGGCATATGTGGAACCCAGATTTAAAATTATATGTATGAGTATATACCTGTGTATATGTATGTGCATATGCAGGCACGTATGTGTGCAGATCATCAAGCTAGAAAGGGGATTGTGAAAGAGGAGGAAGAGATCTTAAGGGAGGGGTGGGGGAAAAGAGAGACAAGGATGCAGACGGGGGATTATTGTCAAGGGGTGGCAGAGAACCAACCATAGTAAGCACAGGCACAGAGGAGGGCAGTGGGGAAGGAGGACAAATGAGAACAATGTACAAGAAAACGCCTAGATGAAACACCTTCCTTTGTGCATAAACTAAAAATATTAATACACATTTTTAAAAATTAATAAAAATAACCATAAAAATATTTAAAGCCAGGCAGGAATATAAATAATAATGGAAGGCTCAGAATGGAATCAAATATTGACAAGCTACTTTAGGGTATTAGAATTTACATTAGAGAGAAATGAGTGATTCAACATGGGTATATCAATTAGCAGTCAGTTGTAGGCTTGAGGCTTGAAACAGAAAAGTGGCCATAGATACATAAAGAGAAGGCCCATCTCTCAAAACCAAAGGGCATTAAAGGCTGAACTTAGCATTTGCTACCAATACAGCAGACATTTGATCTATTACATTGAAGTTTAAGTAATGCTGTTCCTGATAAGAGGTGGAGATTCAACCTTACTATCTATAATTATCATCAGTGGGAAATTCTCTCTGCTATGATAACATGAAAGTATTGAATTTCTGAGATTAATGTATATAAAATTGAAATATGTGAAATGAGAAATTATAAAACATGAGTGATGATTCACTCTTGAAGTAGATTTAATATACCAATCCTTTGTTATATTCCCAGAGAAATTTGCACATTCCTTCTTTTAGAGCACTAGTCACAACAGTCAAGGTATGGAACTAGTCATGATGCTCATCAACAGATAAATGGATAATGAAAATATAGTACTTATACATAAAGGTTTCATTTATACATGAGTGAAATTATATGGACTACAGGAAAATGAAGAGGCATGTTGAAAAAATTAGCTAGACTTTGACAAATACTATGGTTTTTTCCTATGCAGAATCCAGATTATGTCATAAAACAATTTTTTTATTAAAGAGCCATATTAAATAATTGATTTCACTCTATTTAATGTAGAATTAAATTCAAATGCCCTAATGAATCCTATCATTATTTGGTTCCAACCTAAGATTTCCATTATTATTTATATACTTGCCTTCCTTGAAATGCTTTTATTCTATAATTTTTAGTTAACATCATATATTTAATTTTATCTATATACATGAAAGTCAATGGCTGGACATGTCAAGTAATGAAGGGGTCTAAAAGGGGAATAAGGGTAGGATAAAAGAGATTAATTGGGGAAAGAACTACAAATGTTCAATATATGTTTTTCAGAAAGAAAGGGACAACGAGAAAAGGGGAACTAAACCAAGGAAGGCTAAGAGGAGGTAAGTATGAATTAATCACAATATGCTTGCATTAAAATGTCATAGAGAGATTATTTTGTATTTCATTATTTTTCATTCTAACTCAAAAATACCAATATCAATAAAAATGTCAAACAAAAATGTACTTAGGATTTACTTTAATTTTATCTAAATATCAAGTTGTCCTATCAATTCAACTGTTATTGAATCTCAAATTTTTTGAAACATATTCTTACTCAGGGTTTCAGGGTTGGGGATAGGACTCATCTGGCAGTATCATGTTCTGAGTTCAATCCCAAGCATTGCATAAACCGGGGATGGGAATAAACATCTATAATCCTAGTACTCAGAAGCTAGAAAGATGTTAAGAAATAGCACCAAAACCCACACCTAGAATTTATGATTCAATAGTTCATGGGTGAGGCTCAAACTATAAACCGCTGAAAAGTTTCCTGGCAATAGCAATGGTTCTGGTACAGTAGCAATACTTCAAACACTACTTAGGGATTCCACTAGATCTACTTTGTTTTCCTAACATATGGTACGTATAAATCCCTTCCTTCCAGTATAACATTCTTTCACTCTTTAGAATTTATGTCTTTCTTCTTTCCCTTTCTCTTTACTTCTTTTGTGAATTAACTGCAGTTCCTTTAGCCACAATCCCTTTAACAATGTCATAATAATTACCAGTAAAAAGGGACCATCCTTTTGTTGTTGTTTTTATGTTATGAGATGGTGTCTCATTATGTAATTAAGGCTGGCCTTGAATTTACATCCTCAGCCTCCTAAGTGCCATTATTACATGTGTGACAACTACACTCTGCTCCATCTTCTTTTTTTTTTAAATCCTGAAAAACAGAAAATTTAGCATTGCAGCCATTTTAAATATGTGGCTCGGCCCTTATTTTGTGTGCATGTCTTTGCTAATGTACCCAAGAAAATCTCACACCATGTTACTGGCTCACTCAGCTGATTTCTGACAAACATGTGGTTCTATTCCACCTGGAGTTGATTAAACTGTACTCCTTAAGAACACAATTGCATAGAAAGATTTCTGCACCCCAAACCAGACCCAGTATATATTTATATTACTTCTATTTACATTTGTCTTGCTATGTTCAACTAATCATTTCAACCTTTTAAGATCCCTTTTGGGCTAGTGAGATAGCACAATGGGTAATGGTGCTTGCTGCCAGGTCTAAAGATGTGAGTTGGAGTCTCAGAACCCACATGATGGAAGGGCAGAACTTATTTTTACTAGTCATCATGACCACCATACACATGCTGTGGTATATGTCACCACACACCACCTTCCCCCAAATTAAAAAAAAATAAGATTTCTTCACTCTTAAATTTGTTATTAGGAGGATTGTGGAAGTTGGATTTCTATTGAGAACAAAGTCTTTGTTCTTAAAGACCAGTCTATGCTGTCCAATTTCCCCTCCAGCTGCATCTTCCTCTGTATCAGTCATCATGAACATGATTCTATCTGCTCAAAAATGAAATGCGAAGCTTGGGGAGAGATTAGTGATCTTCTCAAAGTCACACACCTACTATGGATTAGAGTCATGATTCAAATCTCTTTCTGCCCAAGTGTTCCCTGAGAGCTACTTCTTAAAAAGGTTCAGGTGTTGAATGACAGGTTCTTCTTTATTCTGGACATTTGTAAGAAGCCAGTCTGACTCAGAAGAGAAGCTATTTTGGCTGAGGCTATTGACAAATGATAGCTGCTGGGAGCCAGTCAGCTTTCTTGATGTGACCCAAGTTACTAGTACTCCCTAATAGGAAAACCTACCTTTTAATGAACTAGTTCCCAGAGAATACTTGAACCCCTAAATTGAAGTGTTTGTCAAAGAATTGGGATTTAGTAACTGAGGCATAAGTGAAGAAACCCGAGGGATGGTATCTTCCTTTCCTTCCATTTCCCCCATGCTTTCCCCCCCTATTCTTTATTAATATAGAAAACACACATTTTTGGTAGATGGATAAATAAGAACTTGTGAATATTCTTAACTTCAAACGAAATGAATTATAAAAAGCACCAGACCAAGACAAACAGCACTGCCAGGTTCATCCCGCTACTAACTAGTTAGCTGTTGGACAAAGGCTAACTTTTCAGATTTCTATTTCTAAAGTTTATTTTGTACTTGACTTAATTTCTTAAACTTTTGTTTTGGTATCATGATGCCAGTGATCCTCTCTTGTATAACATTTAGGAAGATTATTTGAAATGAAACCATAGTTTTGTGACAAATTATAAATGGTATCAAATAATAGAGTTCATCCATTCAATGTAATGTATATATGCTTAAGTGTGGATTCAGCCTTTGGTAGGAGAATGACTCAACACTAGTTTCCTATTATTAAAAATGTTTTAGTGGGGTCTGGTAGTACACACCTTTAATTCCAGCACTTAGAAGGCAGATTAGGCAGATCTCTGTGAATTTGAGGCTAGCCTGATCTACAAGAGAGTTCCAGGCCAGCCCGGGAAGCACAGTGAGACCTCACCTCAAAAGGTGTTTTGTTATTTTATTTCCTTCCTACATGGAAGGCTTATAAAATTTGAGAGAACATCATTCATAGTAATTTGGAGTAAGGTTAGGGTTTGTTCTATAGTGCTAGGTAACAGGAAAAAATGTTGAATTAGTAAAAAGATGTATAGCCTTATGTAAAACATTTAACTATTCTAAACTATTTTCACTGAATAATATAGAAATATAATGTACAGTTTATAATTCCTAGGATCTGACAAACATAAAAGATGTTTTCCCTAAAATGATCAATAAATGTTCTATATCCAATAAAAGTATGGTTATTTACTTATCTAGAAGCTTTGAAAATGTTATTTACTAGCAGACATAAGCACCCTAGTTCAGTTCAGTGTTACTTAAGAGATCATCTATTCCATAGTTTTCAACCTTGACACTTCAGTCACTTTGGGCCACATAACTCATTGCTGAGAGGCTGTCCTATGCACTCCAAGTATTTGGCAGCATCCCTGGCTTCTGACCAGTAAGCTGGCAGTAGCAGTCCCAAGTATGAAAACAAAATGTGTCTGGAAACATTGCCAAATGTTCTTTGTGGGGTAAAACTACCTATAGTGTAGAAAAAGGAAAAGCTAGGGAGCATAGAAGAAATAAAGGGCTGGGAGAGCTAAAATTTTCAATTTGTGTTTTTAAGTTTATGTGGATTTGATTAAAAATAATTGCAACAGTCTAGGGAAAGACAATAATAATAGCAGAGGGATTCTCTTAGGTAGTTTATAGTTATGAATATTAATAGTGGTAACATTCTACACTTAGGAATTAGTAGAGTTCCCTGTACTGATTAAATGCTCATTCAGTTTATATCAGAATGTATGCTTTGATGATATAGAAATTAATCCACTCTACAGAAACTTACTTTTTGGATGGATTGTGCCTTTTTCAAACAGCTAAGCTGTCATGTTAGAGTAAAATAAGAAAATTAACTTCTGAATCAAGAATAATGCAACTTCATGCAAGTTCTAAACGATTATATTTGAACCTTTCTCCTCATACTACACACCAGTAAGTTGGGGGTGAAATAGATTTTTTTGTAGCAAAAAGTTGACACTTGGAGCAGAAGTCAGAAAAGAATAATGGTTTTGGTCCAATTTCACTTATGGAATTATAAACCATAGAGTATTTCTGAAGAAAGGAAATGGAACGTTATCATATTTCTTCAGCTCTGGGAATGAGAATTTTCTTTGTTTTCGTAATGAAATGTTCTTTGGTTAGTCTGATAAATTTAAACTTACTTATGTTAGGTGATTCTAGATATAATTGACTAAATATAATTAAATCATTCTCACATTTCTTAAATGATAATTTGATTTCGTTGTACAAAACATAAAATTTTATCCTTAGGCAACCCAGGTGTTTATACTATTATCTAATATAAATTTTAATGTTTTCCTTTACTGTGACTTTCATAGTCTAAATGATGTTGATGTAAAGAAACACAGAATTGTAAGGAACTTATATATTCCACTTTAATAGTGACAAAGTAGAGAAAATTCAAGAGTGAACTGCAGTACTATATGCACAAATCTCATTATTCACAGAGAAATCTGTGGAATATTAACTTTGCTTTTGCAAAGAACATACATGCTATATTTTCTGTGAATAGACCTTTAGAGATAATCTTTCTTAAACATTCTTCATTAAATAGGAATCTTTTTGGCAAGAGTTGACTTGAATTTTGTATTCCTTTAGTACCATCATTATCATAGGAAAAAAATCAGCATAGTCTTGAGATAGAAGAGAATGAGGATGCAAGTTAAACTTGCCACATTTTTAATACTCTTTTCTCTCTAAATGCTACACTCCATTTAAAGAGTACTCAGAAATATATTAACTTCATTAAAAATGTGTATATGTACCTGTCAGCATGACAAATGCTTATAGCTATAGTGCTATTTTGCATCCTCAGTTTTAAGGTGATTAAAATAGCTTCTGCCTTATGAGTTTGACAAGTTCTTGCAATTTTACACAGGTCATCACAGTCAATGCAGGGTTTTCCATGGTACCTCAATAATAACAAAATAAAACAGAATTAAAATAATTGGGAAGGCTTTGTTTATGATTAATATTTGTGCTATCTTTATGCACATCTAGTATTTGACCTTTTAACAAGAAGCCTTTGTGTCTAGGGAGCTCAGGAGTCATGCATATGAAGCCAGAAATACAGCTAAGGCTCTGTATCATCTTAATTTCCTTGATCCCACGACAGCTGCTTTGTATCAGATAGCCACTAAATATATGCTACTCATTCCAACAGTTCCATACATGTGAATGAATGTACAACATTGTTTCAGATGGAAAGTAATTGAAGTTCTATCCTAGCAGTTATATTAGGTTAAGAATATGAATAGTGATTATTTTTACATACTGATATAATTCAAGGAGACAGACAACAATAAATGGCCATTCATCTCACTCTAGATATCTCCAATCTGCCAAGTGTAGAATATGGAAATTTAATCCTATTTACTAGTTATTTTTGTCAAATACCAGTATCAGACTAACAATATAATATGCTTTGGTGTGTCTATAGTACACAACATACCACAGAATCAGATAAGAAATACTTGAACAGTACCTACAGTTCAGGAGTCTGATCAGTTGTAGTTAAAACTACACTTTCCACACTGACTGATTTGTGTTAGAATTTTACTATGTAACACTACTGAGCATAGTTTCCTTTCTTTTCGTTTTTAATTAATGTGTTTGTGTGTACACTGATGTATGTGCATGTGGTATCTTCCTTGGGAATCTCATCCATGTCCTTTGAGACATGGTCTTTCCCTGTCTTGGTCAACAATTAGGCTAGATTGACTGGGTAGTGGGCCTTGGGGATCCTCCTGCATTTGCCTCACCAATGTGGAGACTGCAAGTGTGCACCACTATGTGCAGTTTTGGATGGGTTCTGAGGGACAGAACTCAGAGCCTTATGCTTTTGAGGCAAACACTTACCAAATGAGTTATGGCCACAGACCATTACTGAGTTGTTTTTATAGCTGTTTCTTTAGAGATTTATTTTTATTATTTTATTTATGTGTATTTGTGTGTATGTCCACGAATGTATGCCATGTGCATGCATTTGCAGGCATCAGAGCCCCAAGGAATTGGAGTTCCAGGCAATTGTGAGCCTACTGACATGGATACTGGGAATGGAACTTCGGTCCTCTGGAAGAATAATAAGTGTCCTTAACACCCTGAGTTAGGCTGGAGAGATGGCTTAGATGTTAACAGGACTGGCGGCTGCTCTTCAAGTGGTCCTGAGTTCAATTCCTGGCAACCACATGATGGCTCACAACCATCCATAATGAGATCTGGTGCCCTCTTCTGGCCTACAGAGATACATGCAGGCAGAACACTATACATAATAAATAATTAAAAAAAAAAACCCTGAGTCATCCACATAGGCCCATTACAGATGTTTCTAATTCATCTGTAGGTTCTCAGCACTAGCCAGTATGATTCACACAAACACTGGCACTCAATGATTATTTAGTAAATGAAGGAAAGATTAACAGGTTTTCTGATGGAGGACTTAGTGACGCGTGACTCAAAGCTTTACTAAACAATAGGGAGACAAAGAAAAGCCTTCGTAATTGCTACAAGAAGGTAATTGTCATGGAAACTATTTAACAACTAAATTGAAATCCACAATGTTTCCAAATCTAAAATACAAACTCAGAACCTTTTTTGTTTTGTTTTTAAAGGGAAAAACAAATATGTGAGGGTTAAAAAGCTACAAATACATGTAGCAATTTTGTCATATTTTTGAAAAACTCCACTTAATGAAATATGAAGTATTCTAAAAAGCCTCCTGACTCCCCCTTATCCATGTATTCTGTGTATTATGTCTTTTTGCATATTACTTTCTTGGCATTTTTTGCTTGTTTTAAGTTTTTTGTTCAATTTACAATAGAATTTTTGCAAACTTTTAACAGTTCCTATATGACAATTTTTGTTTCTACTGCCATTTGCTCATTACTAAGGTAGAAAAAAGTCCCTGCGAACGATGGCTACAATTGTAACTGGGCCAGCAAATACTTTTTCAAACCACTTTCAATGATCTTATAAGGAGTACATTGTAATAACTGGAGTTCTGACAATACTCTGACATACTTCAGAACTGTATCTCAACTAGGATTTAGAAAAAAGGACATTGGCACACAACTAAGCAATATTTCCTTGTCTTTTGTACACTATAACTAGAAAAAATAGTGTTTTGTAAATATCTAAAAAAGATTCTGAGGCCTAATAGTGTTTTGAATATTACAATGTATTAAATAGTTAATAGTTTAAGTGAAAACAAAAAGGGTTTTTTAGTTTGGACTTCAGAGTTAATGAAGGATACTTAAATGAAATGTCAGATACATTTTAGGTAACAATTGCACTTCTTTCCTCCCCCCATTCTAGTAAACTTACTCAAAAGTATTTCAACACAGATTTGGCTACTCAGGGAGTATCAAGTGGTAACTGTAGCCAACGTTTCTTGTGATTTATGAATTATTGTTTTCATATACAGCTACAGAAATTTCACCAAAAGAATTATCAATGTGAACTCCAAAATCATCATTCATATTTTCAGATCAGAATTTAATCTCAGGGTTTATCTTGCCCAAATCTCTTATTTCAGAAATGGAAGCCCAAATCAAGAAAATTTGGGATTAATTCAGGATCACAAAGTCTAGTGTTTTTTTTTTTTGAGCATCATAATCTGTATTTACTGTGCCAGACTTCAGATATTGTTTCTCCTTTATTATCTTTTCTCACATTTATTCATTTTCTGTGAGCATGTGTGTGCCACAGCGCGCGCGCGTGTGTGTGTGTGTGTGTGTGTGTGTTTGTGTGTGTGTGTGTGTGTGTGTGTGTGTGTGTGAGAAGTCAGAGGACAACTTGCAGGAGTTGGTTTTCTCCTGACATCTTGGGGGCTTCAGGTCCTGAAGCTTGGCAGCAGGCTCCTTTTCCTACTGTGCCATCATGCAGGCCCCTAAATTCTCTCTCTTATAATTCCTTTATTATTTGCATATACTCAAAGACACTGCAACCAAAGCAGTTACACAGTGAGGCCAAAGCCATTTTTCTATGAAATATGGTTTCTAAACTTTACTATGAACAGGTCACCAGAGCCAAACTGTTTGTTTGATGCCTGCAAAACCGCGATCACCTATTTGCTGGTTATAAACAAAGTTTGTTATCAAGTTAAAGCCAGCCATGGTGGCACAAACCCGTAATCCCAGCACTCAGGATGTGGAGACTGGAGGATCAGTTGGTTCACTGCTACACAGTGAGTTTGAGGCCAGTGTGAACTACATGGGACCATGTCTCAAAACAAAACAGACAAAAGGGGGGGAACCAACCACAAAATCCCCTTGAAAATTTAAAAGCCCAGGAGTTTCCAAACAATGGTATAATGCACTGCTGACTGAAGACATTAGTCTTTCAAAAACTGTCTTCAGTAAGATTGTTTATAAATAAAGCATGATGCTATCACAGTGGATTCCCAATTTCTGTATTTAGTAGGTGGTATTTATATAATGTGCCCATTGCAAAAATTATGGGGGACTTTTTTATTTGTTTGCCATCCCACCAAAGTGAAAGGTGTGAAATATTATGGAATTGCACCCACAGCATATAATTTATGGATGTGCAGAAATCATTTTATAAGGTTAATTTTAATGAGTGTCCTTATCCAAGAAAAACAAACTTAAATTCCTTCCTCTATTTTTACATTCACAATCTTTCACTTTGGATGTACATGAGCAAGATAAGGTAATCCAGCAAATATTTTACAGTAATTATTAAATCTGAGAGCTTCCGAAGCAGAATCAGTCTTAACCATTTAAGAACATTTCCAAAACTGCTTTAAAACACATTGCAATGGCAAATTTCACAGTCCAATAGTAGGCTGTTTACAGATATATAATAGTCTGTGTGAAGATCGCTTATATCCAAACCATCAAGAACTATCTCTCCGTGTTTGGCAAAGTAAGTGTTGGTAGGTACAACAGCACTTACTTGAAACCAAAGAAATGTTAAAGATGGGCCCTTAAAGCCTGTTTTACTAGGTCATAACCTCAAATACCAAAGAAAATTCTCCGAATGCTTTCTGAAATCTGTGCTTCTGCCAAACACTGTTTCTCTTCAGTACCGGCCTTGCTGCTCCACAGGACCCTGTGATCCTATCATCCAACAAATTTTACTTGAAAGCTCAAGTACACATGCTAAGCTACCCAAATTGCTAAGTCCATCTGTCTGTAAAAATCTCACTACCGGAGTTTCTACACTGACTTTCTACACTGCAATCCGTTGAGTTTCACCGGGGGGGGGGTAGCTGGGGGTTCCTGCGACATTTATGATAGTCCCTCTTTGCTCTTCCTTTCCCTGGCCCTAGAGAGCCACAGCACTTCTGCTCTGTCTCCTCTTCCCACATCGCACCTCTGCATCCTATTTCACACTAAAGCGTCTGGCTAAGACAAAAATTATGTTTATTTTTTTTTTTTCCCTTCAAACTCCTGCCTGAAGACTATCTGCCATTCCTTTGCCTGGGGGCCTTTGGGGAAGGAGAGGTTAGGGATGCCCTTCACAGCTTCACTGGCACTCTAGGGCCTAATTAGGGAGGGTGGGGTGGGGTAGGGTGGGGTGGGATGGGACCAAGCCCAGCAGAGCGGGGCGGGACGGGCGGGGCAAGCTTGGCCTTTACTGCGCCACAGCAGGTGGGGGGTGGGGCGGTGTCGAACCGCGCCCAGCCTGGGTTTCGGGCCGGCTGGAGACTGGCGGCGAAGGCGAACAGGCCGCCTTCGCGTCCCGGGACGGGAACTCACCTTCTCTGAGGCAAGGGCAGGTGTCTACTTTAAAACTACTGTCCCCCCTCCCCGCCGCCGCCATAGTGGAGCCGCCAAAGCTGCCGCCGCCTTCTCCACAGCACCGGCAAGTGAGCAGGCAGGGGTGGAGGTGGCAGAGGAGGGAGGCACCAGCAAGGCCGCCGCCGCTGCCGCCGCGTAGGCGGCGGCGGAGGCGACAGATTAGGAAGCTTCCCGAGGGGAAGACTTCGCCAGCTGATCTACAGCTTTCGGCGACGCCACCGCCGCCGCCGCCGCCGTCGCAGCCTGGCGCGCACAATTGCACTGGCGTCTGGATTCCGTTAGGCTTTTTTAGCACCGCCTTCCCCCTAGCTCCACCTCTCGTCCCTAGCTTCCTCTTTTCCAACTCGTGCCTCGTTCTGGCTCCTGGGGTCCACCAATAGGAGAGCCATGCACCCGCAGGACGCCTCCCTCTTCCCCCTTGGCTCTGCATCACGGACCTCCCTCTGGAGAGGAAGAAAAGATGGCCAAGGGCGAAGGGCAAAAAGCGCGGGATGTAAAAACAAATGCCCTTATACGGTGGGGACTGAAGCTCTAATCTAACACCCCTTAAAAAATATGTCAGCATTATATACTGATGCCACCTCCGAAATATCTCTAAAAGACGTTTTCTCCTGTTTTATAAACCTTAGAACAGAGAATTTAAATAAGCAGAATTTGTTACTACTGAAATGAGCAGAATCTGTTACTACAGTCTTCATGGCCCCTTAAACTAAAGAACAGCTTAGCCATCTAAATTACGGTAAATCTGGTACTCAGTGGAAGAACTGAAATGTTACTGATTATTTAATTATCATCACTTTTACCCAAAACTCTCAGAACTCCAATACTTTATATTTCATTTCCTTACTTTTAAAACATACTAATTATCACAGAGATACATGCCTCAATAGTGTTGCTTTGTTACAATCAAGACTACAAATATTTAAAACCCGGCATTACTAAACAAGGTAAGATTTTTAGTTTGAAAAATGAATGCAATTATGTATTCAATGGAAATAATCGAATTGGCTGGTCTGGAGCAAAGCATGACTTGTATTTTAGAATTCCCCAACTATAATATTTTAGTTTGTTGATCCCAAGTATTAAAGTTTAAAGATTTTGCAAAATCATCACATATACAGTCATATCTGTATTTAGAAGTAAATGCTATCTATAATTATTTTCTAAAGAAATTGTTTTAAAGATAGAACAGTTTTATAAGTAACTAAATATAAAATTTACATTTTTAACACAAAAATGCTTATTATCATACCCAGATTAAATTCAAAAGGCTCCAAGTTGTTTTCCAGCAATGAGATTTATTTATTTTAATTTAAAAATATTTAATTGTGTGTGTGTGTGTGTGTGTGTGTGTGTGTGTGTGTGTGTGTGTGTGTGTATGCGTGCGCGTGCGCGCACTCGCGGGCAAGTACACCACAGTTCATTCTGGAGCTCAAGGAGATCAGACAAGATCCCCTGGAACTGAAATAGACTGTTGTAAGCTATCATGCAGGTGCTGGGAAACAAACCCGGCTCCTCTGCAAGAGCACTCAGTGCTCTTGACAGCTGAGCCATTTCCCCAAACCCCAAAAATGAAATTTAAATGAAACCGTTTCATCCTTTGTATTAGTTTCTTTGAAGTAAATTACTGCTTATATTCTATTAGGTATTCCCACCAGTATTCATCAACTCTGTAAGGGTCAATGCATCAAAAAAAAATCTCTTTTAAAAGGAAACACATACCAGGTATTATAAATCTGCCCAAGACCTCGGCTGGGGCATTCACAGGCCCCACAGGTGAACCTCCTACTGTCTTGCTAAGTGGACATAATAGCAAATTGCCCTCCAAATTCCTATCACTGTACCCACAGAGTAATGCAGCTCTCAGACATGACAGAAGTTTCTTTGTGCAGTGAGTGGTTGGATATTAATGCAGAAACTCATGAGTAGTCAAAAAGTGCAAAGATAAGTGTCTGTGGAATGGTCAGCCACAAATGGGACACGTATATTAACTCCTCTCTTGGCAAGGCTCAGGAACCATCAAAGAAGAGCCAAAGGTTGGAGAGGACTGGTAAAACTGTCTTCCGACTGAGACAGGGGCATTTCATACAGGAATTCTCACCTCGCACAGGATCTGTACAAGAAGGAAGAGGGCTCTTTTTTTTGGATTTTGGAGATAGGGTTTCTCTGTGTCGCTTTTGTGCCTATTCTGGCACTCGCTCTGTAGACCAGGCTGGCCTCCAACTCACAGAGATCTGCCTGCCTTTGCCTCCCGAGTGCTGGGATTAAAGACGTGTGCCACCAGCGCCTAGCGAAGGGGGCTTATTTAAGAGCCCCAACCATAACTGAAGAGCTATTGAAAAGTTTAAGGCTTCTGGGATAAAAAGGGTCTGTTTTCTTAAAGGCTCTGGCCCCTGGTAGGGCCACAGTGCACCAGCAGATGACCCCACAACCATGAATGTAAGAGCAGCACAAATTGGACTCATTTGGTTTAAAAACAAACAAACAAAAAGGACATGAAAGTGGAAGGACTTAGGGGAGGAGTAAAAGGGGGAATATGATTTAAAAAACATTGAGGCTATGTATGAAATTCTCATAGAATAAAAAAACACTGTTTTAAAACTTTTGAGTCTTATTAACATGAAGGAACAGACTTTTTACAGAGTTATCCAGAGATATGCAAATTCTGGATTTTTTGGCTAGTAATAATCCGAGTCCCCTTGCTGGAAAATAAAGTCAATATCATGTTTTCACATTATCCTGAGATATAGAAATGGAACAAGAGATTTGAGCAGCAGAGGAAGCAAACTACTTTATATCAAGTGCTGCACAGTGTTCAGTGTCTAACACTAACACCATTTACCCTTTGTGATTTACTTTGTCTCTGACACTAACCTCTGTTCTCTCCTGGTTTTGTTTGTTTGTTTTGTTTTTTGGTGTATTTTAGTCCTGGAACAATTCTGGTAACAAAAATGAAGTTCATTCTCTATCATCAAAAAACACTTGAGCCTTTTTGATAATATTAAAGTTTGCCTGCAGTTTTAAAATTACTTGGCAACAATAAATAATTATTCAACCATCTTCACATTGTGAATAAATAGTATTCTTTAGTTTTGACTGCTTCAAAACTAACCAAAATTTGGAACTTTCTTTGCATAGTATTCTAGGACTTACTTCATTTATTTAAAAGCTTGCTTGTAAGTTACATACATGTTGCTACTTAAAGATGTAGTTATTCTGTGGTAATAGGGGACAAACTCATCTATTTTCTTGTTAATAGACAAACCCAGCAGATTGCACAGTGTTTGTTTTATCTTTGCTCTCCTTTCCAGTCTTTCATTGCTGATTTTCCTGTCATGTCTTTTCAGAGCTATGGCATCTGTCCCATTGATTATTTTCCTCTGAGTCTGTCCCTCCAGCCTATGTCCATATTGCTGTCACACATTACTAGCTTTCCTTGTTTGGTTAGAGGAAGTTAGAGACATGGCTGTTTTTTATGACTGGTGCTCCTATTTCCTTGGTCTCATCCCTTCATTGCCCTTACCTCTTCTCTTTTTAGTAACTAAAGGAGTCAACAATACTAAATCTTACAAATCACTGTGAAAACCATGTTATTTGATGGTGTCCTGTATTTTATCTGTTCTTTCACTTGTTGAAATGACCTGGGTCCTCCCATATTAGGCAAGTGCCTAATAAGGTCTGCATACTCTTGAAACTTACGTAATAGTACATTTCTTCCAGGTAACCTATTCTATTTCTCTTTAGTTAATGCTGCCCTCTTATGCACAACATCAGTATTTTAATACTAATACATAAAATTGTGGTATCATAGAATGTACTTGCTTAGGAATAGATGTTACAGAAATGAAATGAAATGTACATTTATTGACATTGGCAGTTTTGAATATATACTTAATTAAAAGTTAGTAATATAGAGGGGTCCCTGAACCCACACTGGCTCACAAACATCTGCACCTCCAGTTCCAGACCATCCAACACTCTGTTCTGGCTTCTGCAAACACACACACACACACATGATACACATAGGCAGAACACTGATACACACAGAATAATAAATAATAAATATTTTTTACAAAATAAAATAAAATAGGAAGGGAGTGACTTAGCAGTTAAGAACACTTGCCACTCTTCCACAGGACATGTCTTCCATTGCCCAGCATCCACATGGCAGCTCACAATCATGTGTAATTCCAGTTCCCAGGGATCGGACACCTTCTTGTGGCCTGCACAGGCACAAGGCACACATGTGGTGCACAGACATGCATGCAGGCAAAGCATTAAAAAACACCTAAGTTATATTGTGCTCTTTTTTGCTTGTATGTGAACATGTGTGCACACATGTGCAGAGGCCAAGACAGAAAATTAAGGATTACATCCACTATCAAAAGCATGGAAAGAACAAATACATGGGTCCTTGCTTGCCTATTTGCTACAGTTCAGTGCCCAGCCTAGGAAATGCTGCTGACCATAGTGGACTGGGTCTACCCATATCAGGTAACAATGACATTAGTCCATCAGAGACATGCCCATAGGTAACCTTGATCTAGTTAATTCCTCATTAAGACTCTTCCCAGGTGATTCTAGATTGTATCAAGTTGAAAGTTAATGCTAACCAACACATCCTTAAACTGTGAAGGAAAAGTTGTTCTGATTCTGGGAGTATCTGTAAGTGAAAACTCTGAAGATGCTACTATAACCAAAACAGTAAAATACACAGCAACAACAAACACCTATACAAAATTCTGTGGAGAACAACAGAAATTTATGCTATCCTTAAAGAGTTGATGATGCACAGGAAATGATGCCAGTCATATTCCTATTTAGTTAGCCAGTCTATACCAGTAAAAGAAATCCTGAGCTATTATGAAAAAGGAGAGAATTACCAAAAATTCAAAACAACTACTTTGTATGTACTAGATATGCTATCTATCCTAGGAGAGATTAGCATGACTTAAGATACACAGTATGCAGCCATCAATCTAATGAAATTATTTTTCATGAAAAAATAAACAGGAGTAAATTGCATTCACATTATCCAGACAACATAAATAATTGATGGCTTTGTCTCAGTGATATATTGACACTCCCACTTTGTTATAAAGATGTGGCTCATATAAATACGGTTTTTCGAGACAGGGTTTCTCTGTATTGCTTTGGAGGTTGTCCTGGAACTTGTTATGTAGACCAGGCTGACCTCGAACTCACAGAGATCCACCTGCCTCTGCCTCCCAAGTGCTGGGATTAAAGGCGTGTGCCACCAACGCCCAGCCATATGTATATTTTGAAGGACAGTATTTTATCTGCTGTATGGGTAACACCAATAATTGGGCCGGGTGAGAAAGAATTGATAGTTACACTCAAGTACTGGCACATGTGAGGAGTACAACTTTCTGAGATTTATGTCAGTGAAGTTTTAATAGGTCAAGTAGTTTTGAGAATGTACTAGGGCAATATATTATAACATTTTGTGTGTGTTATCCACCACTACCTAGAAAACACCACACCTAGACCTCTTTTGTGAAGGTAAAATACTCTTAACTTGGAATTGTTGTTCTGAAACATTTAATGAGTGAGTGATGTGCAAAAATACTAATTTCAAATAGGACCAAAATCAAGTAAATATCCTGTAGCAGGTCCAAATTGGGATGAAATTAACTCTGCTATTTGAGCCATATGACCTAATACAGTGGTTCTCAACCTTCCTAATGCTGGGACACTTCAATACAATTCCTCATGTTGTGACCCCCCAAACATAAAATTGTTTCATTGTTACTTTGTAACTGTGATTTTGCTACTGTTATGAATCACAATGTAAACAACTGAATCTGATATGAGAACCACTGATTTAATGGCTTATAATGGTATTAGAATATATATGGAGGGAACAGAGTCCATGTGCAATTTGTAGTAACTATCACAGGAAATTTACAGCATAGACTTTGACTATGTGGAACAGGGGTGTTATCTACAGTGAAAAATTAGACATGAGTCCAAAAGCAGTCTCTGGCATATTATTGGGCATTGGTAGAAACAGAACACCTGATCCTTTAGCAAAGAATTAGTATAGAGCAGAAATTTCCCATTGTAAATGGGATACTTTTAAATCCACAATATTATCTGTTTGAATGGCCCAAATGATAACTCATTGTATGATGAAAGTGGTTTTTCTAAGATTGGCGTATGCAGCTCTAGAATGTACAAGGAAGCTGCTGGAGCAGGCTGTCCCAGATTTCCACATTATGAATACTTGCACTGGTTTTGGTGACTAGAGAAGGAAAATGACCAAACCTGATTTATGGATGGTTTTGCTTAGCACAAGGGCACAAGGTGAAGGGCAAAGCATCTGGCCATCTATTTTGTCTCAAGGAAAAAGTAACATGTTTGTAAATTTGTCTATAGTGGAAAATGACTTATCAAAATGATCTGAGTACTGCAGAGGGAATGACTGGAGCATCAGGTACAAGGTGTGGGGGGAGGGGGAAGGCATGGAACTGGATGAGTAGGGAGTCAGAAAATCTTTGTATTGTGTAGTATTGCTCACTATAGAGCGTCTACTACAAAAGAGATAGTCAGCAGTGAAAAGAAAGAATAATGCAATCAATTGACACTATCCAGTTATTAGCAGTCTATTAAAGGGTAAAAAATAAAAACCCAAGTACACAAAGCAATTGCCAGTAACAGTCACTGTGGAGATCATAACTCAGTAAAACAGCATGACTTTTCTGAATACATTTCTCTGCCTAGCAATTCTAGCACTGTGTTATGGTCTATTGTATCATCATCTTTTACTTTTGGAACACAACAGGAAATAATCTGCTTACATGACAATACACCCAGAGGTTTGACAATACAAGGAAAAATGTTAAAATATATTCTTTTCCTCTTTACCAACTCTAGCAAGTAATGGATCCTGTAACTACTGAATTTTGAAAATGTGACATGCTACTCTTTCTCCTCTACTGTGTATACCTGCATATGCACCTAGAGAATTTCTCTGAAAGGTGAGGTGGGATACAGCAAAGAATAAATATTTTGACTGCTAGAGAGGCCACTAGAGTGAATTCAGGACACCTTTCTGATAGGCCTAACTATTGAGAAATAAAAGGAGCTTACAATAAGGATATGGAACAGTGGCAGAATCCGGGCAGCTGGAGGTAGTGTTACGAACTTCCATGTAAGCTTCACAAAAGCTTAAAAATGGATTTTAGCAGCAAAAGATCAGAGACAAGCACAACTTCTTGTTAGCAGCATTTTCTTGGGTGGTCTCTCTTTTGCTGGAGACAAGTAAAGACTCGAGTGGTTGCTTTAAAAGAGATTTCCTGACTCAGCAAAAGGGGAAAAAACTGAAGGACTCTTTTTAAGAGGCCCGACTAGCTCAGTCTCAGCACGAGACTCTTAATCTCAGGGTCGTGGGTTCGACTTCACGTTGGGCGCCAGACATTGAGAATAAAAGGAGCTTACGATAAGGATATGGAGCTTGGGATAAAGATATCCTTTATTAGAAAAACACCAGCCAAACGCCAGCCAGAGTGTGCCAGGGGCAGCAAGGCAGGCAGGCCAGAGAGAAGGGGCTCCCATGTGCCTTGCAGCCCCTTAAAACCCTATTACGTGTCATTGTGACCTCACCTTGACCACGCCTGGTGGTCAGGCACACCTGTATCCAGCGTCTACCAGGCGTGGCTTACACTGTCCCCTACACCTAACTGAGGAACTTTAACAATCTTTTATAAATCTGACCTATCTAACTCACATAGCAGCAAGGTTTCACCTACTTTGTTCCTCAAATATCCATAATTGCACAGGAAGGTAATGTGCGGTGTAGGTGAATTGTCTTAACTAAACACCCTCTGGTTCATGGTACTAAAGTATATTGGCATCAAGAAGCACCAAGTGTTAATTACTAGCAAGAGTTGAGGTCTTCATTCAGTAGCTATGGTACTGGTTCCACCTTTATGAGATGCTTGTTAAAGTAGTCAATGTACCCCAAATTGAAGTTACTAATTATCACTTTGCTACAAGATGGAATCCAGATTAACATATGAGAGTTAACTCAATGAGAGTTAACCCAAGTCTCAATGAAACCAACATGCATCTATTGCTTAAGGGCACTAGCTTCTTACCTATTATACATATATTTACGTGTATATATCCATATACTCACAAACAGGGGCCCCTTTTCTACATTGAAATAACAATGAAGTAATGAGTTGTATTTCTGTCCTTCCTCACAGTACTAGAATTTAAAATGTAAACCGACTGAATTTCCAAATAGACCTCCACATCCAAGAGACCTGTTAAGTAAGGTTGTAATTGATTAAGACATTGATCACAAGACAACCAATTTGCCACTTTCAGAAGAGACTAGAGTCACAAAAGTTCAGCTGATAAACCCCTCCTTTCTGTCCAGCTGTTTAACAAAAATCAAGCCACGTTTTTCTTTTCCAGAATCCACATGACTTAAAAGGCTTAAAAACACTTTACATATGTCTCCATATTTATTTGTGTGCTTATTTATTATTTATTCATTTGTTTTTGAGACAGGGTTCCTTTTTGTAGCCCTGGTTGTCCTGGAACTCACTCTGTAGACCAGGCTGGCTTCAAACTCACAGAGATCCACCTGCCTCTGCCTCACGAGTGCTGGGATTAAAGGTGATGCCACTATGCTCAGCTCAAATGTGTAGCTCAGACTGGCCTCAAATTCGTGATCCTCCTGCCTCCCTCTCAGTAAATTCTCTAAGCAAGCACCACCCTCTTTATTTATTAATAGTTCTCTATATTAAACATTATAATACATGCTATAGATGACTTATGTTGTCAATACATGATGTTGATGAGCAATTCTAAAGGCTATAATATAACAAGGGCATGGGTTACAATGTAAATCTTTCTATAGTTACTGAATTACCCAAGACTGCCATCTAGTGAATAGAAATGATAATACCATGCATCAAAGTTGTAGGGAATAACTGGAATAAGTTTTCCAAGGAACAAGCCTGGAGCCTGTCACAGAGTCAGCCAGCATCCCCTGGAGTTCGCATAGCACATTCAGCATAATGTATGCAATCCTTATAAATACCAATAGAAACTTAATGATGGCGATGAAACAATTTTAAGGTAATATTACTTGTTTGTGTATTTCTTGTGAGAAGTTAGTGGAATAAAAGGGCAGATATTACCAAGATAAAAAAGGCAGCATGATGACAAAAATTATGTCCACAAAGTCGTCACCATTGACTTTTGTGTGAATGTTTGTGTCCCTCAAAATTCATACGATGAAACTGAATTCTCATTGGTATTCAAAGGTGGGACTTTTTGCAAGTGGCTAAATGACATTAGTGTCCTTGTAAAAGAGGCTTGACCGAGCTTTGTTTTTATGTCCCCTTTGCCCTTCTGCAATGTGAAGGCACATCTGAAAGGTGGACTCTGATGGATGAGCCTTTATTAAGCACAAAATATACTGGCACCTCCATCTCAGAATTCCTAGGGCTGTGAGCATTACATTTCATTGTTTATTAATTATGCAGGCTGTGGAATTAGTTCTAACAGATCAAGACACACATTCATACACTGAATGAATACTTTAAAATGGGAAAGTGGCTTGGAAACTGGGTGACAGGTATAAGATGGAATCATTTGAAGCAGTATGATGTGGTTTAAAAAAACAAAACAACAAAAAACTACTTTGTAGCCAGGCATGGTGCATTACACAGGAGACAGAGGCAGGCAAATCTCCTGTGAGTTCGAGGCCAGCCTGGTCTACATAGTCAGTTCCAGGACAGCTAGAACTAATAGTGCAACCCTGTCCCAAACAAAATAAAACAAAACAAAACTATTTAACCAAAATCATAAAAACAAAACATCTGTTTTTTCCGTGAACAGAACATTAAGAATAATTCTGGGCTCACAGAGGAAAGCTGTAGATGAAGCTTCAGTATCTTTCTACTGAGTGCAAAAATGTCAATATGTCAATCACTTACCACCAGAGCTGACCAATCAAATTCCTAGGCTACCCATTTTAAGCAGAAGCAGAAAATCTATATAGTGTCTATTCATATTATGGCACAGGAGTGAGGGTATTGAATTAGACAGAATGCATGGAATTTCCTCAACCTCTTCTCATCTTCATTCTGAGTGACTGGGAGGAATAATGATATATCCAAAGAACACGTGCTGAGAATTTGAGAACTTAAGTGCCAGGAACAATACCCCTTAATATATAGATATTTTTACAGTTCTTTTAAATATTTTACTTCTGTACATTTTAATTTCTACTGTATAGATGAAGAAATAAGTTCCTAAAGAAAATAGTATTTCATTACATTTTTTATGTACTAGATTTCTTTTGAACTTGACTTTTCGTGCTTAACCTTTTGTCATCACTTTCCTTTGCTATGAGAGGGCTACTTCCCACTTATGAGTCTAGCTATACAAAACCCAAATGTAACACGACCTTCCCATTAATTACATCTCCCCATTCTACCATACATCATCTAACCTTTCACAAATTATGCCAGGTTAGCACATGGATTGCGGTCAGATAATAGAACTAATGTTTTTTGCTGAAAATCCAGAACATCCTCCTGCCTCAAGATGCCATTGTCTATGGCACCAAAAAAAAAACTGGTTTCAGCTTAAGCAGGTTGTCATTCTCTAGAATGATGATTTCAAAGTTCAGTTAGCTGAAAGTTCCTATTTTCAGGGAGTGCACCCCCATATGTTCAAATGTTGCATTTTTGAGAGAAGAAAGGTATTTCCAAATTATTTTTGTAACTAATATATTATTAAGTAGGGTATGTTTGGCTGCACTCTATTACAGATGCTGAATGAGGGGCTGCCACCAGATCTGGGATGACAATACTTACCAGAGGACAGGAGAAACCACACAACATTGTATGTGTATGTGAGGCATATAGGGTTAATCTCACAAAACTGGAAGAGATAGTTGCTGCTAACATTCACAGATTTTTATCACATGAGAAAGATGAAGCACAGAATGTCTGACTGTTTTGCCTATATGAGGGATAAACGACAGAGCCAGGATTCAAGTATAAGTAGTCTGGTTTTCTCGTCTGTGTTCTTGGTGGATTCTCAACTCTTGTATGTATATTAGGCTCACCTGGAATATTTGCAAGATATATTTGTGTCCATACCTACCATGATCAATTGAAAGAAAATTTCTATAACTCTTAAAGTACCTGGACAGTTCTGATGCACTGAAAGATTTGAGAATCACTTGCTTACACCCTGAGGGAAATGGGCAACATGGATTGACTTGTTTTTCTTTTTAGTGTTATTGTTTGTTTTATTTTAAGTGGCAGTAAAGCAGATTTCTAGAACATGCAGGAGTGAAAGATATCACAGATAGATCTTCGGTAAATATTCTCTGCATATATAGAAACAACATTGAAAATATTTAATAATTGGTATAAGACAGAAAATCATCAGAACAGACACACAGGTCATATACAAATATGGTAAAGGCTTACCTATATGTAGCAGTTAATTTTTAAAAATTACATACAATAGATGTTTTCTGTGTAAAAATTTGAATTTATCCTTTTAAAATGCCTGCATTATTTTTTCACCATATACAGTTAGCATGTTTTAACCACATCCCTGTTTATGTCACTTTTAAAAAAGTAGAATCGAGTAAGCTAGAGTTATCTTCAGATTTGTGGCAAATGTTGCTTGGTGAAATTACTCATCCTAAAGTTACCATAAAAATGGAGAGTTGGAATTAATTTTAATAGACTAGAAATACTGTCACATTGTTGATAGAAATTATCACTTTCCTTTATGTCCTTTCTAGTGCTCTTGGACAGCCCTGTGATTGGTCACAGAATATACATGAATCCTCTGGCCAGCACAACTTTGTACACATTGTTCTGTCAATACAGGATACAATGTATTTGCTTTTTGCTTTACCTCATCCACTTTGGCCTTAGAAGAAATGCTGACTATACTTGAATGTGACTACCCTATTTTCCTCATCTTTCAATATGGATTCTCCCCTGAATGTCCTTGACATAGCTATCTGTGCTTGGTACCTGGTGCGCTCCATTCTACATACCTTACAATTCTATGTCTTCTGCTTGCAGGCATAGTTTCTAGTTTGGTGTTTTACCTGGGATTTGATTTGTGTGTGAATTCAGGTTTCTAGCTGCTTTCAAGTCTAGATAAGTAGGCATTACATACATTGCCTGGACTTCTGTCTCCTTATATTTTTTATCCTGCTTCATATCTGTGGGCATCCATGGTATTCAGGAAATAAAAATGCTCCCAACACAGGATACTCTCTACAGTGCATAGAAAATAATTATGTTTGATTATTTAATAAGCATACTCATGTTATGCACATAGGCAATCTGAATGAGAGACTGCTGTCAAAAGGCAGAATACAACAAATTTATCTTAAACATCTCTAAGTGGCCTTGAGGTGCTTGAATGAGGCAGCATTTCACTTCATAAAACAGAAAAAAAAATGTTCCAATGAACTGAGTAGAAGATTTACAAACAAAGAGAAGCCAAAGAAAGCATACACAAATAACAGACTTGGATTAGTTGTTTCAAGGTTCTTTTGCAGAGGATATATACAGAGAACAAAAGAAAAGGCACTGATGGGTTAACTTTAGGTTGCTTCAGGTTACTTTGGGGAGACAGTAAGAACTTCATTTTCATGTCTACTGCAACTGGTTTGTTTGAGAAATTGCATTATTATCTCTCAGTTTTGCAAGGTCAGATAACTTGCTTCAGTATGAGTAACAATATTTCCATATTTATTATGCTTTGTTGGGGCTTCCTGCAGGAGCTTAGAATCCCAAACAATGGCCTCCTATAATTTTTTCTAATGAAAGTAGTACATTTGGCACAGGTTATACAGAAGTTTTTAACTAGTACAAAACGTCTTTCAACACAAATTTAACGTTTCTTTTTTCACTTCCAGGTCATCCTAAATTCATCTGCAAATTGAGGTAGCTGTAGTCCATAAGATTCACATAAAGGAGTAATAGAACTTCTTTGCTTCTCTTTAAGCAGATGATTACAGTTTGAGATGATACCTTGGTTAGGCTCTTAAGGTG
This sequence comes from Cricetulus griseus, assembly GCF_003668045.3. Taxonomy (NCBI): domain Eukaryota; kingdom Metazoa; phylum Chordata; class Mammalia; order Rodentia; family Cricetidae; genus Cricetulus; species Cricetulus griseus. The sequence continues at coordinate 45,046,687 of NC_048604.1, read as the reverse complement.
CTAAGGAGACTTTTCCTGAAAATTTATGTTTTGTAAGTCCACACCCTTATAAAGAGTTATTTATGTTACAATTATTAATCTTAGTGATCTTTGTATAGTTAACTTAGGCTTTACAAAGAAATGCTCTTGGAAGGAAGAAATGGTTTATCTTTTATAAATAGAAGCATTACAGTAGCTCTGTTATCACCAACCACAGGGCCTTAGACACAAAGAGAAGTTAAAAGAAGCTGCCTGAAATGCATATGCAAAACTACCCATAGAGCTGCAAAGTCTCCAAAGACCTTAACTCCCTGCCTGGTCGTAGCTATGGAGCACTAGTAGAAATGGTATTGCTCTTAGGCTATCTACCAATACAATGGAAAACAAATGTTTAAAAGCTTTCTACTTTCTGTCAATGCTAGAGAATCAGATCGTGCTTCTATAAATCATAAATATTGGTGATCAAATATTAGAAACTGGCCAGCATTCATGTTAATTATCTTTCCATCATGAGAGAATACCTGATAGAAACACTCAAGGGAGGAAAGGTTTTAGTTTGGCTTACAGTTTGAGGAGATACTGTTGATCTTGGGAGGCAAGACATTGCAGCGGGGGCTCCATCCATAGCAGCAGGGGTTCCATTCACGACAGCCAGGCCTCCATCCATGGCAACAGCGGCAGTGCATAGCAGCTTGTTGATGCATAGCTTGGGCCAGGAAGCAGAGATGAAACTGGAAGCAGGTCCAGGCTATTACTCTCAAGACCTGCCTCCAGTGATAGACTTCCTGGGCTCAGCTCCAACTTCTCAGAGTTTTGAAACCTCCCCAAACAGTACCACCAGCTGGGGACCAAGTGTTCAAACACAGGAGCCTTTATTCAGACTGAAGTGTTCCTTCATAGGCTCACGGCTATCTTATAATACAAATATATTCAGTCCAACTTCAAAAATACCCATAGTCTTAATATTCTCAACACCAGTATGAGGAGACCCAAATCTTTAAAGTCCAAAGTTTCAGGCAAACTCTTAGATGTAAGCCCTAGTTTAAAAAAAATCCAGGTGTTGGAGAGATGGCTCAGTGTTTATGAGCACTAGGTGCTTTTGCAGAGGACCTAGGTTCAGTTCCTGGTACCTATATGGCAGCTCACAACCATCTGTAAACTCCAGTTGCGGTGGATATAACACCGTCTTCTGGCCTCTGTGGGCAGTGCATGCACCTGGTACATTTACATGCAGGCAAATGCCTATATACACAGAATAAAAATAATTTAAAGAAAATAAAAGATGCAAGTTACATCCAGTATTCACAGAATATGACACAGAATAAACATTCCTGTTTCAAAAGTAAGGAATGGCAGAAGAGCAAGATAAGAACAGACATAAACAAGACTAGAACCCCTCAGAACAATCAATCTCTGCAGCTCCATGATGGCATACTGTAGGTTCTGTTAGGCTTGGGTAACCTTGGCTCTCCAGCCTTGCTTCCTGCGACATACATGTTCTCTCTGTTGGTGTGACTGTGCTTAATGTTTTCCACTTTCCTCAGCAGATGTTTGACATTTCTGGCATCATCTTTACACTAGTGTCTTCATTGCAGCCTTAGGGCTCAGTTTAACAGCAGCATACAGCAGCCTATCAGGGCCTCTCTTCAGGGTATATGGCTCTGTTAAACATCGCCGAGCCTCACAGGCTTTTCCCTCTGAAGTTTGGGGCCAAACCTTCATAATCACATAACTATTGCACTTTGTATGCTTGTAAAACTAGCACCACATGGTGCACAATGGCTCTTGTGGCCTCCAAGTGCTTGAGTGGGAAATCTAGGGAAACCATTTCCCTGTTTGAGCAAGATACTCTGGGGGGGGTCTTCCCTTTTCAAACATTCTGTTTTTATTTATTACTTTTATTTATTTTTAATTTGTGTGTGAGGAGGCATGGGGTGCAGGTGTGTGTGTGTGTGTGTGTGTGTGTGTGTGTGTGTGTGTGTGTGTGCCTGCCCTTGGAGATCAGAAGAAGGCATTGGAACTGGAACTGGAGCTATAGACAGTTTTGAGCCACCCAGCCTAAATATTGGGAACTGAATTCAGGTCCTTTGCAAGACTAGTATGTGATCTTAGCTACTGAGACATCCCTCCAGTTCCAGCACTCTAGTTTTAAATCAAGGTTTTCAAAATGAGTTTGTGTTATTCCTTAGAACTTTGAGTGGTTGCAGTCTTACCCTTAAGGCACAATTCTCGCTATTCCAGTGCAAATTTTGTTGTTGTCTTTTAATGATACCAAGCTCTTTAACAATTATAGTCACTGTCTACACATGGCACATCTATTATTTTAAATATGTCCATACTCCTTTTGTTACCAAATGGTACATTTTACATCTTTCTACTCTGCTGTTTTCTCTCCATTTTCATTGTAAACCTGGCTAAAAGTACCGAAAAATGACCATGCTATAAACTTAATGTTATGCAACCTTAAAATTTCATCTTCCAAATAAATTGGTGTAGTATCTTTGACTTTAGCCTCACTCAAAATTTCAGGACATATAGATAGTATACCCATATTATTTGCCAGAATGTAACATGAGTGACATGAAGAGCATTACCAATAAAGCCCTTATTCCCTTCTGAAACCTCAGGGGTCAGGCCTTCACTTCCACTGTTACATCTGGATTTTGGTTTTGTGAACTTTCACCAGAATGGCCCCTTAAGTTCTGCTGACTATATTTTGGGGCCTCTCTAGTTTGTAGCTCCAAACTCTCCCACATTCTTCTCCTAAACAATTTCTGAAGGCTGTGAATCACATGGTCAGTTTTATCATCGCAGTGAGCCCACTCACAGTATCAATTTTCTACATTATTTACTTTTATTCTCACCAGAAGAGAATAGTTGACAGTAGCAACTTAAGGGAGGGAGGATTTAATTGGGCTCAGAAGGTTTGAGGATATATAGCCCATCATAGCAGGGAAGGCACAGTACCTTGGGAATCTACCCAAGATGGCAAGAACATATAGCATCTGTTTGTTAAATTGTCCTGAGAAACAAATATAAGGACTGGAAGCAAGGTTGCATTATAATCCTCAAGGCCTGTCTCCAGTTATACACCTCTTCGAGCTAACCCCCAACTCCACATAGAGAACTATCAGGGGAGGATCAAGTGTTCAAATACATAGCACTCTGGGGATATTTTACATCCAAGCCAGAACACAGTTTAAAGAAGAAAAATGTAACTTTACTTATTACAATTCTATTTAATCTTCTGCTAACTTATAGTCAAGTCATTTTGTATGGCTGCTTTCCTCACTATCTTGGTATTGAGACCAGTTGCCACAAGAGGTTCCTGTATCTATAAGTGTATCGTGAAGAACACTGTGTTTGTTACCCAGGTATATTCTACACATTTTAGTTTTATCTTCATTTTAGTACACTATTTCTTTGTTATTCAACTATTAGGTCTCATAAATTGCCCCTCTTATGATTATTAATCTCCAGTGATTTTTCAATTTTTTTTAGTTTTCTGAGACAGGGTTTCACTGTGATGTGTAGCTGTGGCTGTCCTGGATTTCACTCTGTAAACCAGGGTGGCCTTGAACTCACAGAGATCTGTCTGACTCTGCCTCCTGAGTGCTGGGATTAAAGGCATGTGATACCACTACCCGGCAAGATTTTGAAATCTTAAAATTATTTTGTTATTAACTAAACTCACTTTATTGTGATAAAATCACTACAGAGCTTGATTAAGGTGACCACTCAAATAAGCATTTGCCTAGTCCAAACACTGTACATATCAGTGAACTTCTACCCAGTTAAACTGGCCATTCTGAAGCCATGGAACTGCCCTTAGAGTTTTACATTTCAACTATCTGTTACATTTTTGGACACATATCCTCCACAAAATGAAAAAAAGAAACTATGACAGTGTTGAAACTACAAAAAATACCATTATATCCTCATTCATGACTCATGTGGCTTTTTGCCTGCATTCTATCCTTCCTCGTCACTGAATATTACCCCGTCTTGGTCTCCTTTCTAAATGTTATGCTCTATATACACTTAACACACACACACACACACACACACACACACACACACACACACACACACACACACACTCACACACACACTCACACGCACGCACGCACGCACGCACGCACGCACGCACGCACGCACGCACGCACGCCCAAGCCCATAAGCTAGCATCCACATAGGCAAGAGAACATGCAGTTTTTCTCTCTGAATTTGGGTATCTCACTTAGTATACTTTACAAGTCCATCCAATTTCCTAAAATTTTCTGATTTCATTTTTCTTTATAGCTGAATAGTGTTCTATGTTGTAAATGTACCATGTTTTCATTATCCATTCATTTATTAATGGCCACCTAGGCTAGTTCCATTTCCTTGTTATAATATGTAGAATAGCAATCAATATGGATGTGAAAGTATCTCTATGGTAGGATATTTGCCACGTTAAACCAATCAGAATGCCTATCATCAAGGAAACTGACAATGTAAAAAAATGTGGAGAAAGAGGGATCCTTCTTCTCACTGGTGGGAGCACAATTAATATGTTATTGAGATCAGTTTGGAAGTTTCTCAAACAATTAAAACTAAGGGCTAGAGAGATGTCTCAGCATTTAAGAGTACTGGCTGCTTTTCTAGAGGACCTGGGTTTGATTCCCAGCACCCAGTTGGTGGCTCACAGCTGTTTGTAACTCCAGTTCCAGGGGATCTGAGGCTCTCTTCTAGTCTCTGCAGGAAACAACTAGAACCAGTTGCTTAGGGCTACTTTCCGAAGTGTGAATGCTGTGTATATACAAGTGTTTTAATAACCTTTAACATTGCTGTGGCGAAACCTGACAAAATAACTTCAAAGAATGTCTTAGCCCCAATACATATCCTGTAGCCAGCACAGGGGCCCCTAAATCCACAGACACTTCATACCCACGATGCCACACCCAGCCTCTCTTCCAAGCTAGGTCCTACACATCTTGCACTAGGGTCCAACCTAGTGAGTCTACCTGATCCTCCCATGCAGGCACCTTCGCCAATTCCCATATCTAACCTGTGTCCCACACTCAGTGCCAGGCATACTCTGGTCAGCTCTGTCCGAGCTTTCCCCAGCCTCCAGGCTTTGGCCAGGATGTACATCTTGTGTGCCAGCAACCCCCCCTGTGTCCACTTGACTTCATCCCACCCAAACCATATCACCGATTCAGTCCCAAACAGGCACACCCATCCTGTGCTCTGTCCCAGCCTGCGTTGTCCATATCATAGAATAACAAAAGACATCCACATGCCCAGTTTTCATCACAAAAATACAAACAATTTCATTTTAATCTATAATGGACCAAGATATGGAATGTTTGTTGTTTCTCTACTACTGAAGTTATTGACTACTAAAGTATGTCAATAACTTTACCTACATTATCTTTTTCAGTTCTCATAACAATCATATCTAGTAAATATTTCATTTCCAGTTTATATATGATGAAGTTAAGTAACATTAAACTGAAATATGTAGTACATGGAAAAAATCAGGACTACCGATAAGGTCTTTTCAGAGCAAACTCATGTGCTCTGTCCATTATTATACAGTATTATTCCTAGAATTAAGAGATCCTTGTTTTAGAAATAAATTAGTATTAACTGCAAAATAAATGCGCTTCTTAATCCTGGAAAGACAGTTACAAAATCCCAGGCAGAAAAAAATACACATACCTTTAAGTTGCCTTTTACCTCAAGAAGAGGTTGTCCTTTGGTATCTTTCCTGATAGTTTACATGTGTGGCCACATGAGTACAGTTTTTCCAGTTGCTTTTCCTCCAGTCTTTATCGACTTTGAAGAGGCTGATATAAGATACTGTTAGATGCTTTTCCTCTTGAGCTAGAACTCAATTCTGTAGAAAGGTAAGGAAAAAAAGAGAAATTCAAGCTTTCAGTACTAAATGACTCTCCCAGATTGCAGAGGACAATGCCAAAGACAATGATTTGCCACTAGGCCCCAAAGTGAATTGTAACAGATAGTCTTCATGGTTAATGACACTTTTACTTATTTTAGCAAGAATCTGTGCCATTCATTCAGTTATTCTGGAATCAGTTTAAGCAGTTTCCCAATAAAGGAATGAATGCTTAAGTCTATTTTCTATGTTGTCCTTATACATTCAGCAAATGATTATCTTTAAGTAATGAAAGGAGAAATAACAGGATGAACAATTCCAAATGACCCATGGTAAGAATATTTTCTGATTCATATTGGGACAAGTCTTTCAGAAACATATAATTATCAAAAATTTAGCCCATGTTATATATAATTTTAATTTGAGAACTCCAAACTTTAGGTCCAAGAGAACCAGATCTATCTGTTTAATGGAGATGAATGAATGAAATCAAAGACTGGCTATATTAGCACATTAGATTATTCAGGTAGTTTAATATTTGTTGGGAGACAACTTTTGGTTTATCATGGCTTCTAAGAGCAAATAGATTTTAGTTACTTATAAGTTAGGTCCTAACTCCAACTACCTATCTGTGTATTAAAATTTAAAAGAACATAGGCTAAGGATTAATGCAATAGGTTTGTAATCCCTATTACTCAAGAAGCTAAGGCAAGAAGATCAGAAAGTCAAGGTGTACCTGAGCTCCAAGTGTATTGAAAATTCATCCAACCACCTTAATGAGACCTATCTCAAAATAAAAAGTGAAAAGAGGGTTCTATCCTCAGTACTGAAAAAATAAAATAAATAGAGGAAATACTGAAGACTATTGAAATCCATTTCAGAATTAATATCAAGCTAAGCCAAACAAGATGGAACTTAGTTTGTGGTTCACATCTTCTTAGAAGTTTAAAAGTACAGTCAGCCAAATGAAATCAGCAGCAAACCACTACCTCTTAATTCTAGGATCCTGTCTGGTGTTAGGATACTGAGGCCTTGATGACTAGGATGATAGCATGCCAAGGACTGGTGAAAGCAATTGCAGATATAGAGACATTTTTTAAACTAAACAGATAGGATATTTAGGCATAGTGTGAAACACAAAGAAAGATTATCTTAGTCAAAGGCATCGCCCTTCTAGGGATATTGACCAAAGGACCAAGGAACTGGGAAATAGCAGCAATATCCATGACCAGGAAACTTAAGTGATGACTTTCAGTAATCAAACTAACGCAAACAGATGGACAATCAGTATTGCTACTTTCAAAATAACATTCAATAAGGGGATGAACTTTCCTATAATTGTGTGATCCTTTGCCAGCACATACAAGGATAGAATTCGTATTTTCTTTATGTTTCAGCATATCACACCATCATCACTGGATCTGTTTTTCAGTTTACAATGCACAGAAAAATTTTAAAAATCAGAGTAATAACAAAGGAGCCAAAGTTGTAAAATGTTTCATAATATTACCATTTTAAGGTCTGATTCTAGTTCTTAAGGAAATTTTAACCTTGAATACAAAAAATATTTTTGATCTTATAGGAAAAAATTCAAAATTTGAAATTTGAATGTTCTTCCTTTCCTTCTACTCTCTTTGAAGATTGCAACAGACTGTAAATTAATGGCCCTGAAGGATCTATTTGTGCCCTTAGAAATGATTCTCTTCCCATGAGGAACCCATCTAGCCCACGTAGCTAGTCATATTAGAAATGAGTCTTGCTTTTCTCAGGCTGAAATGGAGTGTGGTCAGGGACATCTTAGAAACAAACAGATATTCAGAGCCAGGCATTTAAGAGTGAGGATTTTGCTGTGAGGTCCTCCACTGGAGCTTGAATGCATTATCGTTGCTTACATTGTACATAATGAACAAAAGATATAAAAGTGGCCTTTAATATATAGCAATGGTTCTCTTCATGTGGGTAGGACAGGGATCTCATTCTTTATGCCATCAATTACAGGATGACTGTTTTAACAAAAATATTTTTAGTATTTATGCATTCCTTACCACGTGTTACTGGTTCCTATATTATCTAATTTAAACTTTAAATCAGGTCTTTACAGATGTTCTAATATTTCTGCTTAATAGAATAGAAAGTAGAATTTCAAGAAGGTTGATTATTGGCCAAAAGTCACACAATTACCTGGTAAGAGAAGTTGAACCTGGTGCCTGGTAATGAAAATTACTCTTAAAACATCACTTATCCAACCTAATTATTGATTAAATAAAATAAAATAACCCCAGGGTTCCCAAAGAGGTTTGTGTCAATGCTGATGACCTGTGTCAGATCATTTTTCTCTGGTTATTAAAGATGCCACAATTTGGAAAATCTATGGGAAATACATATGATAATTATGTGCACTATTTTTCATTTTTGTAATAAATTTATCAAAACAAACGTTTTTAAAGTTGGAAGTAAAAATGTTATTGTAATAGGTTTAGATGGTTGCAGAAGGTATGGCAAATATATGTTGAGCAAGCCTCTGGGTTTCAATCTCCCTTTATGAATGATAGATTGAATATTGGGGAAGGAGAATGGTCTCTGAAGTCAGGTTTGTGTTCAATTCCTTCAGTGTCCACTAGCCTAAAAAATATGATCTAGTATGACCTAGGGCCGGGTGGCGGTGGTGCATGCCTCAGGAGGCAGAGGCAGAGGCAGGCGGATCTCTGTGAGTTTGAGGCCAGCCTGGTCTCCAGAGTGAGTGCCAGGATAGGCTCCAAAGCTACACAGAGAAACCCTGTCTCGAAAAACCAAAAAGAAGAAGAAGAAGAAGAAGAAGAAGAAGAAGAAGAAGAAGAAGAAGAAGAAGAAGAAGAAGAAGAAACGAAAAGAAAAATTATGACCTAGGAATAATCCAACCAAGGAGATTTCTGAAAGACCTCTACAATAAAAACTTTAAAACACTGAAGAAAAAAGTAGGCAGAATTAGCATTGATGTATGATGGGGAGGTCCTTCTGGGTATATGATTGTCTTATTGGTTGATAAAGTACTGTTGGCCAATAGGAAAACAAGATAGGTGGGACTAGGAGTCAAGGAGGATTCTGGGAAATGTAGGAGAGAGCGAGTGCCAGGATAGGCTCCAAAGCTACACAGAGAAACCCTGTCTGGAAAAACCAAAAAAAAAAAAAAAAAAAAAAAAGAAAAGAAAGAAAGTGTTCTACAGATTCAATACAAAAACCCCCCTTAAATTTAATGACATTCTTCACAGAAATAGAACATCAGTATCAAATATATATATGGAAGCACAAAAAAGACTTTAGAATACTCAAAGCAATCCAGTGTCAGTCAAAAGTGAAATGCTGGGGATAGCACAACATCTCACTTAAAATTGTTCTACAGAACTGTTTGTTTGTGTATGGGTATACATTTTCACAATTACCTATCATACAAAATGCAACATTATAGCAATTACTAATTTACCACTTTCGTTTGCCTTTAAGAAATAAAAACTAGGGCGCACAAGATGGCTTAGTAGGTGTCTTAGTTATTCAATTGCTGTGAAAAAACACCACAACCAGGGAAACTTATAAAAGAAGGAGGTTATTGGGGACTACAATTTCAGAGGGTGAGTCCATGACCATTATGACAGGAAGGCATGGCCTTGAAACAGTAGCAGAGAGCTTACATCCTTATCTGAACACAGGAGGCAGGGAGAGAGCTAACTGTGGATGGCTTGGGCTTTTGTAACCTTAAAGCTGGTCCCCAGTGACACACCTCCACATAAAGGTGGAAGGAGAGAACCAAACAAGTTGTCCTCTGACCTCTACATACACTCTGTGGCACACTTGAGCTCACACACAATCATACACACACACTAATAATAAACAAATTAGAAATGTTCAGGACTAGCCAGGCGGTCAGTGCCTGCACGCCTTTAATCCCATCACTTGGGAGGCAGAGGCAGGCGGATCTCTGTGAGTTTGGGGCCAGCCTGGTCTACAAGAGCTAGTTCAGGACAGCCTCCAAAGTACAGAGAAACCCTGTCTCAAAAACCAAACAAAGCAAAAAAAATGTTCAGGACTGGAGAGATGGCTTTGTGGTTAAAAGCACATACTGCTTTTGCAGAGGTTCTGAGTTCAGTTTCCAGCACCCATGTTGCCCAGCTCACAACTGCCTGTTAACTCCAGTTCTAGGAGGATCAGGTGCCTCTGAGCTCCACAGGCACCTGCATCCATATGTACATACATACATGTAGACACGTGTACACAAAATCAAAATAAAGACCAGCAAACTTCTTTAAAAAACTTTTTAAAATGTTACCAATCATATATACTAGAGTTAACTATGACTGTAGCCTACATTCATTGCATTTCACAGCTGCAGAAATGTGGAATTATGCATTCTTACATCACTGAAGTACATTTATATATGCAATATTCCCCCCACTAAAATAACTTTGATATTTCAACATTTCAAATGTTATATATATATATATATATATATATATATTTTGAAATTAGTATGCAAATCTAATATATATTTCTTATACTATCCCACAAATAATATACAAGGAGATCTGTGGTAGATGTTACATTTACATAAAATGGCAAAGTTTGGGTACAAAATGTCATCTCTACTAAATGAAAATTCAGAAGGTTTAAAGTGTTTTCTTTCACTTATGTATGTATTAATTTTTTTTCTACAACAGGCTAAACAACATCACAGATCTCTAAACTTGCCTTGTATTCTGTAGAAGCAATCGAGAATTTTCAAACTAAGGTATCCCCAGAAGTTTTATTCACTTCCCTTTCAAAGACAGGAGATCCTGGGTTGATATCTCAGAGTGACGAACAAGAGGAGGCATCAGAAGTAATATTATCTAACTGCCCCCGCCCCCGCTGTTTTGCTTCTACTCCCTTCTAACTCGGAATGAAGGAAGGAATGCACCTAGAAACAATGAAAAAAAGTTGTATCTAGAGTGCCAATTGACTGGTTGGTAGAGACCCCTAAAGCCACTCCACTTGGCAAAGATCCTCAGGTCAAGCAAATGCTCACCAAAAAGCCAGGTGGTGGTAGCTCATGCCTTTAATCCCAGCATTTGTGAGGCAGCGGCAACTGATCTCTGAGTTTCAGGCCAGCCTGGTTTACATAGCAAATTCTAGGATAGTCAGGGCTACAGAGAGACCCTGTCTTGAAAAACAAAACAACACAACAACAACAACAAAGCTCACCAAAGAAGACGACTATGTAATTAGCCATGTCCATCCAAAGCAGAATAACACAATGCTTGGAATAGTCTAAGCTCATATTTTTAAATTTTATGCCTGTCATCTTTCCCCTCATCCCCTTTCTCTTTCTTGCTATGGTTCTTGCTGATTTAAACATTTTATGTACCCCAGGCTAGTCTCCAAATCCCCATCTTCCTGGCTCAGTATCCTGAAAGTTGGAATTACAGGTGTGTGCCACCATGCCCACCTTTTCTTTTCCTCAAATTTAAATTTGAAATTCTTCACTTAATGCAGTTGGAATGTTTGGCGTCAACTGGCTGAAAACACAAAATCAAGTATGTGGCAAACAAGTTTGTGTGGAGAACCTTTCTCCTTTCTGGCAACTAAGCAATGCTGTAGAATAAACCTGCCTGCTCTAGTCATCTGGCTGAAGTGACAAATTCAAGCTTCTGTTCAGGTCAGGGCAGCCAAGACCTGACTGACCCTACCTACCCACAAGGATACTAATACAGAGTCCAGTGGAGGACCATTGTGACTCCAGTGGTCTGTCTCCAGATACCACACAGTGCCTGGCACTTGACACTGGCACAGGTAAAGGTGGAAAGTTTCTATTTTAAAAAAGGTAATTATATGTGTTTATTTGTGTGTTGGAGGCACATGATGGAGGTCAGAGAACAATTTGGGGGAGTTGGCTTTTTTCCTCCCACTTTCTGGGTTTCGGGGATGGCATTCAAGCCCTGGGCTTTGGCAACAAGCACTCTTACCTGCTGAGCCATCTTGTCTGCTCAAGTGTGGGAAGCTTTGATAGCTCTACAAGATTCTCTTACCCACCTGCCTCAGTGCTGTAGGGTCCAGAAATGTATTACTCCAGGGTGTGTGTGTGTGTGTGTGTCATGAAACTAGAAAACAGATCATAAGAGCAGAAAAAAAGAGGTCTTAAGGGAGGGTTATGGAGTGAGTAGAAAAAAGAAAATAAGAGGGTAACAAATTATAAGTAATATGAAAGCAGAAGAGAGGCTAATGGGGGAGGAACAGTGGGAGGGGGCAAGGAATTGGAGGGAGTCGGGAGAGAGAGTCAGCAAAAACTAAGTATGTATAAAAAGCCCTCAATGAAAATCCATTACTTTGTATACTAATTATATACAACTCAAAGGGGGTTACTAAACACCAATACACAGACACACCCCTCAGAAACATGAATAAAGACAGGCAAGTCATCAGAGACTGTCTTCCAAACCAATTTACCGTTGGGGAAGGGCGGGGGAGTTACAACAGGATCCTGCACCTAGCAACATCTGAACTTTAAGCATAGGTGATTAAAATTTGGGAAGGCATGCACACTCCTGAAGGCCTTACACTGATGCTGGGCATCAAGGGGACCTCTAGACACTGGATTAGGCCAGTGGTAGAGCTGCCCAGTGCCACCATCAAATGCAACCTCAAAAGGTTCCTGACTCACTTAAATTCTTAGGCTTTTTTTTTTTTCCATGTTGGAGATGGTTTGTCTCCTGGAGCTTTCGGGGCTGGGCAAATGGGATTACAGGAGCCCCTTCAACGAACCAGCTCCTCAGGCCAAAGGTCTTCAGCCAGTCCAGCCAGGGTGTTTCCCAGCAGACCCTAAAAGCTGCTGACCTTACATAGTGGCACAGCCCGAGTTGGTGGTTCCAGTATTTGGCAGCGAAGGAAGCCTGATCGCCTGGTATGTGGCACTTACATCTCCTGTATGTAACCAGGTGACAAGGATTTCCCTAGATTCTGACCTTAGTAGCCTTTTTTCCTGTAGCCCAAAAATAGGAGATCGAAAGCAATGCTCGGCGCACCGCGAGCAGCTATTGCTACCACCGGCCCAGCAGGACCTAGCGAACAGTGTTCAACACCAGAACAGACGAGGCCAGCCCTGCTTGGGCCGGCTGAGCAAATGCGCTCAAGACTACTGGCAGGCTTCAGTGGCCTGCTCCCCTGCGGGTACGCGGCAAGGCTACTCACCACTCGCGCCATCAGCTCCAGCACCTCCGAGTGGTCCAGCTTGGCCTGCCTGTGTGCAGATGAAGAAAGGCAATGATCCGGGACGAGTGCTCCCGGAACCACCCCCTAGCAGCCCCACGTGGCGTCCATCCAGTCGCTTGCCGCATCTCGGCGGCCTCGGGCAACAGCCCCAACTCCCGCAGGCTCTCGATCCTTGCGCGCAGTTTCTTCACAGCGGCCTTCCGGGCGTCTGGGAAGCATATCGCTGAGCCCTGGACTCTCACAGCGTTCCACATTCCCTCCCACAGGCAAGCACCTTTAGGTATCCCTGCGCCACCCAGTGGTCCTCAATTTTCTTGTCGGCAAGGTACTGGCCATATGCCATGGTTGGATGTCATGCCAGGTAGTTACTACCAGGAACCCTAGCAAAAGCGTCGTCAACTCTCCTTGCTAAACCACCCACTTGAGTATTTCAAACAAAATTTTAAAAAGTCTAACTAGCTTAAAGGCTATAGTGAGCTCCTATATTATTATTAATGCTCAACTAAATATATTCTAGAAAAGCCATACTTAAAATTTAAAAGTCTAGGGAACATCGAGATGGCTTAGCAGGTAAAGGTGCTTTCCATATAAACCTAATGGCATGAGTTTAACCCCTCAAACTCATGTAAAGGTGGAATGAGAGAACCAGCTACACACACTTTACATTTTATTTTGAGACAGAGTATCACTAAGTTGCCTAGGTTGACCTTGAGCCAACTCTGCAACCCTGAAAGCCTTTGAAGGTGCAAAGCTTTTGTCCTAGCTTCTGCAGCAGAACTGCTCTTTAAAAGATTAGAAACAGCCAGGCATTAGTGGCACATGCCTTTAATCCCAGCACCCAGGAGGCAGAGGCAGGCGAATCTCTGTGAGTTCGGGGCCAGCCTGATCTACAGAGGGAGTTCCAGGACAGTCTCCAAAGCAATACAGAGAAACCCTGTCTCGAAAAACCAAAAAAAAAAGGTTAGAAACAAAATTCAGAATAACACAGATACTTTGAGGGATGTGGGAGAAGCTGAAGCACGTTGGAAGGTTTTAGTGAAACTGGACATTGGATTCTGAGGTGTTCATTTTAGTTATGTCTTATAATTATATAATCACAAAATATGAGTGCTATATTCCTCTATTGTATAGAAAACAAATAGGTTATCTTAAGTAGCTGTTATGTTGTTTAAAGCTTCCCATGGATACATTTTCATTTGTATTGTATAAATATGTAGGAGTAAATTACTGGATCTTAAGGTATAGTAACATGCATCTGTATATACATATACACATGTATAATAATAATATACAATTATTTGTAGTACTGGGGATGGAGACTATGGTCTCATGCATGCCCATCCAAGTTATACTACCTTATTTTTAAATATAATTTACACAAAATACTAAGATAAAATACTAAGGTAAATCTTAAGATATACCACCATTTTGGCAAAGTCATGCACTCCTATAGCCTACCTGCTTATCAAAAGAAGAGAACATTTACATCCCCAGCAAAAGCATTCTTACTGCTCTTTGCAGTCACCTTGTTACTTCCAACTCTAGACGACATCGTGTGATCTGTCATGAAGTTTGTTTTAAGTCCTCTAGAATACCACACAAATTGAATCATACAGCCTCTCTCTCTCTCTCTCTCTCTCTCTCTCTCTCTCTCTCTCTCTCTCTGTGTGTGTGTGTGTGTGTGTGTGTGTGTGTGTGGGGTGTACTTCAACTCAGAATTATGCTATTGAGACAGATACAACATGGCTGGAATACTGTTTCACTATCAACATTTAGCTCTTTAAGCATTTCTGAGTAGAATTCCATTGTGTAAATAGACCATAGTAGGTTTATTGATTTTTTCTACTGATTATCACTTAGCCCATTTCCAGTTTGGGGCTATTATAGATGAAATTTGCTATGGATATTTTGTGCATAAATATTTTGGGCATATGTTTTTATTTGTCTTAGGTAAATATTGAAGCATGAATTATTGGACCCTAAGGTACAGTCGTGTTTAATTTTTACTCTGTGGTGCTGGGGAGTGAAATTAGGACCTCATTTTTAAAAAAACCCAGGAAAGTGTTCTACCACTAAGCTATAACCCTGCTGACTTTTAATTTTCTAACAGGGTTTCACTAAGTTGTCCAAATGGTCAAGCTGGCTTTTAACTCACACCACAATACAGGCAGGCAGGCCTTGAACTTGTGATCCACCTGGCTCAGCGTCTGAAGTAACTGGGATTGGATCAGATGCTTTTTAAGTGACAGTTCCAGTACCATTTATTAAATAGTCCATCATACCCCAGTGTCCTGAGTGACTTGGTGTATCCTTTTAGCATTTATATAATTCCTAAGTATGAGGCCTGTACCTTGGATTGGGAGCTCTGTTTCAGTGCCATGGCTCTACAGTACATGCCAATGCCAATACTAACTACTTCTCTGTTTTTATTCAGCAGAGTTTCTCCTACTTATTAAAATTAAAATTAATTGATCTTAGCTGAGCAGTGTTAGTGCACACCTTTAATCCAAGAACCCTGGAAGCAGAGGCAGGCGGATCTCTGTGAGTTTTGAGGTCAGCCTGGTCTCTAGGGCTAGTTCCAGGACAGCTAGGGCTGTTGCACAGAGAAACTCTGTCTCGAGAAACCAAAAATAAATAAATAAATTGATCAAAAAGGTACTCAACTTAAAATCATGGTAGATGTATGTGTTCATTTGTGAAGAACTTGTACCTTATTTACATGGAATCACTGCATACCAGAATATATGCTCTTTCAGTTGTTCAAAGTGTCATTGCTTGTCTTTCAGAAGTTTACAAATGTTTCCCTCTAGTTAGGCAATATGGATCAGAGGCCACTGTTTTGTGCTGAACACTTGCAGGAGGCTCCAGTAGACAAGATCAATGAATGGAGTTTCTCTTGCCAAACTGAATGTTGAGAATGACACCATTTTTCCTAAAAATAGGAAGTTCCAGTCATCCATCCTGAGTCACGGTAGCAAGGAAATCCCTCTGCTTTGACCTTTACAAAGAAAGTGACCTTGAAGCACTAATGTTTTCTCCAGTCCTTCTGTCTACAATGGCAGAATTTGGGGGTTTGCCTTTGATATCTCCTGGTACACTTCTTGCTATCATCCTTCCCTGGTAACTGTAAGTGCTTGTGTGCGTGCTCGCTTGCATTGAGACATCATCTCTCAGTATATAATGCTAGCTGGCTTGGAACTCACTGTGCAGATGAAGCTGGCCTCCTACCCACAGAGATCTGCCCGTGTGTGTGTGTGTGTGTGTGTGTGTGTGTGTGTGTGTGTGTGTGTGTACCCACAGAGATTTAAGGCCCGTGGCACCACACCCACACAGCCATTGATTGATTGATTGATTGATTGATTATTTTTATTATTAAAACTTTCATACCTTTACATAAAGAATTTTAGTTATTTTCACCCCATATCCATCTCTTACCCTCCTCCTCTCCCTTTGAAATCTTTCTTACCATCAAGCCTCCCCCACCCACTTTCATATATTCTTTTTGTGTATTATCTTTTTATTTATTTTTCACAGAATCCTCTTATTTTCTTCCAGAGAGTCATGTGACATTCTTGGATCCCAGAAAATTAATTTACGTGGATGGCCAGCAGCTCCCTGTAGGAAGCCAGCACAGCTTACACAATAGAACTGAAGGCCAGGTGTCCTGCTCAAACCTGTCTCAAGATCCACTTATCAAAATTAGAAATCTCTGACAAGGCGACAGCCTGAGAGCATGTGTTTGTGACAGGTTGCTGAGGACATTGCTCAGAAATCAAATTGGCCTGTCATTTTCCACATGCTGTGGTATGGAATTCAGGAACTGAAGAGTTCACACAATGCCCACAGAGGGGTGTGTGTGTGTGTGTGTGTGTGTGTGTGTGTGTGTGTGTGTGTGTGTGTACATGTGTAAGCATTACGGGTACATGTTTTTTAGACACCCCTATTAGTAGGGCGACCCCAGACATCTTGGGGCTTCTCTTCCCATGGGAAGGTCATGGAAAGCAGGAAGACAGTTCAAATATGAAGGCTTGTAGGACTGGGGACAAAGACCATTCCAGGACCAAGAGGTTTCCCCTATCAGTGACAAGAGAAGCTAGTGAAAGACTAAAATTTCAGGTGTAGCTTCCATTATGCTCAGAGGCACTCTGCGTTTTGCTTGGGTCAGCAGCAACAGCAAGGCCTCCCTGATATCACACTTTCCATATGACAACCCCCATTTTCATTTATTGAAGGCTGGATCTGCAGTAGGGTGATCACAAACACTACCCTACATGTTTTTTTTTTCAGGGCTCATAAGAAGCTATATGGCTAGCCCGTTTGGGGTCTCCCAAGAAACCTGACCTCATAGGGACCCAGAAAAGAGCAAGAGTGCACATTACACCTTAGCCAATATGGCTGTTTTTGTAAAGCCTTGGGACCTGAACCCAGAGCCTTTTGCACATCATACAAGCACTCTTACACAAAGGTATAAGCTCCTCCTCTTTGGTTTTTTGAAGCACAGTTTCTCTGTGGAGCCCCAGCTCTCTCGGTACTCGATCTGGAGACTAGGCTGGCCTCAAACTCAGAGATCCGCCTGCCTCTGCCTCCCAAGTGCTGGGACTAAAGGAGTGTACCACCATGCCTGGCTCTTTTTTACTACTTGGCCAGGTCTCACTAGGTTGCCAAAGATGGACTTGAACTTACTCTGTAGCCTAAGCTAACCTTGAACTTGCAATCTTCTGACTACCTGGAATTTCAGGCCTACAGCATTATAATTGACTGCCTTATCAACTAATAATTAATTTCTGTGTATTATGCAGGGGATTGAACCTAGGGTCATGAACAAGCCAAGCAAGTGCTGTGCCAGCGATATACATCCCCGGGATAAAGGAGCCTTTTAATTTATAGCATGGACTCCCTACTAAGCTGGATAAACCCATGCTTCTTTAAAAGCACATTCACCAGTTCAACTCCCTCTCCAGACTCTCTTCTTACAGTGATTTACATCTGCTTTCTTGTCGGTGGCTATGTTACTTGAGCCAGGAGGTGAGAGAATAGAGACTAAGCTGTTCACCACATGTGACCTCACATACAGCCCTACATCCAACAAATTGCAGCACTCCTACTGATCCTGAAGGAGCCCCAGGGAGGAGGCTGGGGCATTGTATCCCTGGGCTGCCGCATTCTTATGTGTCACATGGTTCAAAAAGTTCTGCCTCAAGGAGCAGCAGAAAGGTCTTGAGTGAGCAATGGTGTCATCTGGTCAATGTTCATTACTAATCATTGTCAGTGAGTAAGGGTAAACAAGCCAGTAGGGGATGAGGGCATACCCAGGCCAGTGTCATCACCTGCTGTGGACCTAGAAATGCAAGAAGAATATTCCAGAATCCAATAGGCACTGATCATTGGAGCCAATGGCCCCTTCATAGAGGAACCCAGGATGCCTTGCATGGCCTGTTAGAGAGGAGTCCTAGAGTGTCTATCATACTTCTTGTCAACATATCCATGTACATAATAGTGAGTAATCCAAATACACAGACTTGAGGCACAGTCCAGTTAAGGATGAAGCCTTTAGCCACCCTCACCTGCTGCTATGTTGTACCTAAAACAAAATTGTTCTTTTTCACAAATACCCTTCCTTCATTTTAAAACACTGAAACCCCTACTTCATTTATAAGAAATCTTAGGCACAGCCATGTTAGCACTGAAAAATCACATCTGGTCATCCCCAAGTCAAGACTCAGGACTGGCAGGTGTTTTCAGGAAAGGCCTGGAACCACAAGCCCAGATATTCCTAGGCCAAGAAAGGTTCAGTGAGTTCTTCACACATTTGGTACAGGGGTCCAGGTCCATGGAAGATGTGGACTGACAAAGTTGGACTGCAGTAGGGAACTACATTTTTCTCAGCTCACTGGCTGCACTGATCTCCCGGCCTGAAGATCACATCAGGGAAGCTCTGAAGCTGGCTTTTATGCATAGGTGAAAGCAAAGGGCATAGGTAGCTCTGTTCTTAGCATTGAACCACAACCTTCTCTTTCCTCTCCTAATTTTAAGGGCTCTTTCCCAAGTGCCCTTAGTAGATAATGCAGGTAGGCATGGCAGACCATAGTCAGCTGAGAGCACCTCACAAGTAGGATGTGATTGCAGTTGCTCAGTACCACCAGAGGTCTGACCCTTTAAAACATTCCTGCAAGTTCCCCTTAAACCATTCCTTCTTTGGGGTTCCTTAAACAATTGCAGCAAAAGGGGGCATGAAGGACTTCCTGAGGCCCAAAACCAGAAACTGGGCTATGAAATGTGTGGAAGAAGCCCAGGGCCCTCTGGATAGTGAGAGGTGGGAAGAAACTGATACCTGGATGATCAAGTCAGCAGGGCAGGGAAGGGCAGGTGGATCTAGAGTGCCTATGATTCTACCAGGATGACATTCAGGAGCCATGGATCTGGGCATCTCCAGCTTATGGGTGGATAGCTCTAAGGCCAACCTTGCTGAAGCTGTCCATATCCACACAGTAAAAGTCTCTGGGTCTCCTATTTTCCCTTGTTCTTGGGGGCTGCATTGCCCTCATCCCAGAGGAGGTTAGACTGGGCAAGTATTAAGATCTTTTGTGTCTCCAGTCATGCAAGTCTTAGAGCTTTGTTTGAAGAGGAACCTGGGACGTTCTGAGTCACAGTTATGGTGTGTGAACCCTGGAGACCTCTCAAGTTGTGGTCCTGAGAGGACAGAAGAGTCTGATAGCTATGGCTATTAGTCAGCTTTCATGACGGCTCCCTTTTACAGATAACCCAGGCCTGTTTTGCTAGGAAGACACGTACCTCCTGATTCTGGATTTTTTCTGTGGTGTAAGGTTCTCTCAGATGTCAGCTTCTGGTATGTTTGGTGTCTGGAACGTGTCAGTGAGGTAAATTTGTCTCTAGCCCACTTGACCATCCTTATCTTCTTAGTTCAGCAAGGCCAGGGCATGTGGCAATTTTCTACTCCCCAGTTGCCTTGGCCTTGAGATATGTTTCGGTAGCCCTGCCAGGCTTAACTGGATCCTCTGGGGCTGAGTATCAGCATAGACTCGGGTGCTAGATGGGACAGGAAAGCTCGATAGACCTTTGTACCACCCTTATACATGTCTTTTTGCGGTCATGTCAGGTGGCCCTTTCCATTTACAGCTAAGGCTACAGAGGTAAGTAATTTCACGTTCTGTAGTGTCCTGGGGATACTTGGAGCAGAAATGGAACCAGTGACCTTAAAAGGAAAGAATCTGGTCATCCCTCTCAGGAGCAGTGTGTCCTGTGAGCCCTGCCCACAAGAGAGTCCTCTTCTAGGCTTGGCCGCCTCTGGGCTTCCCTCCCAATGGTCACTGTCTGATTTTCCTGCCTGAGGACAACATTACTCATACCTGTGTCTTCTGCTAGGCTCAGGGAATAGATTTAGCTTGGCTGTGGTAAGCGAGTCATACACAGAGAGTAAATGGGTTGAGTGAGTAAATGAATAAATGAATGGGCAAGTGAATGAAAATTCAGTGAGAGACACGTTGGAAAATGTGCTGAAATTGGTGATAAGAAGTGGTCTGTTCATAGAGTAAAAGATTACCAGCCTACAATCCACACTGCCAGAGAAGCTAGTAAACAAGGAGGAGCCTAAGAGTCACATACATGGTCCCCTGGAGAAGGGGAAAGGTTTAAGATCCCCTGAGCAAATTGGGAGCATGGGGGGAGGGGGAGGAAGCTAGGGGAATGAGAAGGGGAGAATAGGAGGGATGCAGAGGACATGAGGGAGCAGAAAGGTTAAGTCGGGGAGGAATAGAAGATAACAAGAATGGAGATACCATAATAGAGGGAGACATTTTCGGTTTACAGAGAAATCAGGCACTAGGGAAATGTCTGGAGATCTACAAAGATGACACCAGCTGACAATCTAAGCAACAGAGGAGGGGCTACCTTAAATGCCCTCCCCGGATAATGAGATTGATGACCAACTTATATGCTACCCTATAGCCTTCATCCAGCAGCTGGTGGAAGTACAAGCAGACACCCACAACTAATCACTGAACTGAACTGGAATCCAGATGCAGAGAAGGAAGAGTGAAGAGCAAAGGGGTCCAGACCAAGCTGGTGAAACCCACAGAAACAGCTGACCAGATCATCAGGGAGCTCTTGCTCCCCAGACTGATAGCTGGGATACCAGCATGGGACTGATCCAGACCCCAGGAACATGGGTTTTAGTTGTGGGGGGTGGTAGGGGAGGACAGGAGGGAGAAGGGAACTGGGATTGTCATGTCAAACAATGCTGTTTCTAATTCAAATAAAAAATATCTGGAAAAAAATAAAGCCAGAGAATGGAGGGAAAAAAAGAAGTGGTCTGTACAGGAGAGTCAGTTAAAGCCTAAGTGAGTTGATAAGTAACTGGGCACATTGAGCTTTCTTGTTTAGATAGGTCCTGGCTGGTCTGTGGGCACTGCCCAGTGCTGTGCTGTCATCCCAGCACCAGCACCTAGAAAAGTCACTGCTCATGGGAACTAAAGCAATGGTTCATGGTTGGTGGGGCAATAAATCTGGAACCAGCCTTCCTGCTCTTCCTTTGACCAGTTGTGTGGTTGTGAACAGCTACGTCTACTATATATGTGTCCACTTATTTATATGAAAATTGGTTTGTGGATGAAATTTTTGTAAAGGTTATAAATATCTCTCTGGTTCTTTCGAGACCTTTCTGAAAAGCTCTAACGAAGGGACTATTGCACTTGTTGCCTAGAGCACAATCCCCATAGCCATGTGATTTAGTCTTTAGCCCACCTTGAGTCTCTACCCACACCTCATCTGAATGAGGTTTCCTTTGGCACCACTACTGAACTGTTGCAGTGCCCTTAGCAACTCTCCCCAGCAAGTGCAGTTCCAACCTTCTTCGTGCATCACTTTTCCACCTCTCTCCATTCCCTAGCCTGCAGCCAGGTTGCCCTTTTACTTATTTTATGGTTGTTACTCTTGCAGGATATGCTGCCTGGGACTCCTCCCACTCTATGTTCCACTAATTCTTCTGGATAGGTGTTGACCATTTAAAATGTGTGTATGGAAAAGAGGAATAAATATAAGCTGTTCTACCCAAAGATGGACTGAAGTGTGATCATAGACAACCAGAGAACATTCAAGGGGAAAAAACACCCCTTAGAGCCTGGCTTGGAGATGGAAGAGGGATGGGCAGGGAAGGTAGAACCAGCATAGAGTCTCTGGGCTGTGGGCTTGGCCTTGAGGACAGTGGAGAGCCATAGACAGCTGTAGGCACCACAGGTGGGGGCATACACATAATGGAGAGTTATAGTCACTGAAGAAGGTATGGTTACATGATAGGAGCAGCAAGGAGGATGGCACTAGCCAGTCCAAGGGAGCAGGGATGATTAAGCATGTGCAAATGGTGAGGCATGCTTTGAGTGGGTAAGAGTAATATATGTCACCTTACCCTGCTGGATGTAGAGGAAGGAGGCACGCTTCCTTCATCTACACAGACACTTGAGCCACCATTTTCTAAACCTGTTGCCTGCGGGTAAGGCCCTGATGTCTCCCTTTTAACGATGAGGGCTGTTCCTGACCTCTGAGGGCAGCCCTGGTTAGAGGAGCAAAGAAACACACACTTCATTCCCAGGACAGATATGGAAGAAAGGAGAGAAGAGAAGTAAACCAAAGTCAGGGCCATTGAACTAAGCTGAGGTACCCTGAAGGGCTAGTATTTTCACTACAAAGTCAGATGCAGTAGGAAATGCATCCCACTTGGTGTGGACCACATAAACACAGGATTCAGCCTGGGCAGGGCTATTGCTTACTAACATGCACCTGTGGGATCATGTCTCCCCCCATGGCCTGTGGCACAGTGCCATTAAGTGGCAAACATTGGTAGTAGGGGATGGTGCATCTTGGGTGATCTTCATGAAAGCAGGGGTGCATCACTACCTCAGTACTGTCAACATCCACCCTTGCATGTGAGGCATAGGGTAAAAAAAATTCAGTTTTTCGGCTGGAAGAGTAAACGGCCTCACCCCACGATATCAGGGTCCTCTGTGCTCCACATGAAGGCATTTCCAAGGCTGTCTGATAGTGAGTGGCCTGTGCTCAGGGAGGGTGTCCTAGAGGGGATGAGGAAGAGATAGTGATCCTCTTATGCTTAGGAAGCAGGATGAACTCCAGGGCTGATCTTGGGGAGCCCCTGGCCCCTTTACACAGCAAAGCCATGTTCTGCCTCTGTGAACTCACACAGAATCCTGCATAGCAACAGAACAGACAGGCCTAGAGAGGATTCTCCAGGCTGTCTCATGACTGCACAGTCACTTGGAGCCCCCAGGCTACCCGAATTGCTCCTGGGGTCAAGGAACAGGGATAGAATGGGATTGACAAGTGAAGACTCAAGCCTAGGCTGAGGCCTCCTGGGGCCAGCTCGTACTAACTCTGGTGAGTTGGTATTGCACATGTGTCTCTGACCTGGACTGCCATCAGGGCAGGCAACGTGGAAAACAACCAGGGTGGTTTTGCCCCACAAAAATGACAAAACATTAAAAACTTCCCCTTAGAGACATTTGGTAAATGTTTAACAATCTCTGCCCTGTCAGGGAGCAGAGAGGAAACAAGGAAGGGGGTAGTCCCAGCCACAATGAATGAAAAACACACACAGCACACACAGACACAACCAAATACTTCACAGACATCCAGACAAGCAGACACATGCACCTGAGCACAAACATGCACCCCACACATGGATATACTCATACACAGGCACATGCACCAACAACTAACATATTCACAAGTAGATTCAGAGTTGGAGACACACATAGACTCACATTCACCTGTTCCGTGCCCAACCCCACACATGAAAAAAGGGAGTGACATTCAGCTTGCCTGCCTTTTCTTCTTTCCCCTGCCTCATTCTGACAGGATATGCTTCTAGTAGCTGATCAGCCATACCCAAACTATGTGATATTGCTCTTGTTCTTTGGTCAGACTATTTTGGGGGGTTGAGACAGGGTTTCTCTGGGTAGCTTTGTAGACCAGGCTGGCCTCGAACTCACAGACATCTGCCTGCCTCTGCCTCCTGAGTACTGGTGCCATAGCATGGTCACACTATTTTTAGATGGACAAACAGAATTTAACACCATTTTGTCCATTGACAAATCCATTGCCAAGTGTCTCTTTGCTCAACCAACACTTGTCACTTATTCTCTAGCCATCTGGCACCACCCACAAACTCCCATCCTCCCATCAACCCATCCCAAATCCATCCATCCACACATCCACACACACCACCCGTAACCTTGTCAGATTCCCCATCTGTGGGAGCCTGTGTAAGAAAACTGTGACCTTACTGTGAACTATGGATAGGGCACAGTGCAGAACGTTCTTCCCATAAGGAGGCTTTCTAGAAAGAACTGCATAAGCTATGATAAGTGTATGTGCTTGAATTCAAGGACATGAAGAGAATGTCTTGGTATATCCATATTATTTCTGTAGTAAAGACAAAGGCCTGGGAGTAATATTATTGGCTCTTTTCATATAACCAAGGATGATAAGACACAACATGAGGTATATTCCCTCGCTGTATTTGTATTTGCTTAAGCTAACCTTAAACATCACCTCATGTTTTACTGGCTTTAATAATACAAGTTAGAAGTATTTTGTTTACACTATTATTGATCTAAAATGCCTGGAGTTTTCTCTTTATTCATGCACGTCTTTGGCATATCATTCAATCTGTGAAAACTTAGCCTCACTGGCAATGGAGCAGGTTGAACCGCATCCATCTAGTCATGCATGTATGTATGTGTGCATCTATTCCTCCATCTATCCAACCCATTAAGCCATTTACCCAGCAATGAACTCATCTTATTACCTATCAAATCGCAATCTGTGCATCCACCAACACATGTTCAGTTACACAGTAGTCATCCGTCCACCTGTCAATCCATCTATCATCTACCTATGCGGCCAGCCATGTGCCTATCCATTTATAAACCCACTCATCTTTCTGTCTATCCATCTATCTATCAACCCATTCATCTAAATGTAAGTTTATCCATCCTTTATACTTACCCTTTAAGTTTATCCATCTTTGTACTAGGAATTCTTTCATCAGGGACAGGACAGTTTCGGGGCTGGCTTGGGTATACACTCAGTTGTTCTAAATTGAGTGGGGAGGAAACAATTGGGGATTTCTTAGGTGAAGCTTGATCTGAAGGTGAGTACCCAATATTATTGTCCTTCTGAGAATAAGAGGCTATACTGATATGGGATGGGATGCCCCTCTGTATGTTGCAAATTTGTGTTTTGTTTTGTTTTGTTTTTCGAGACAGGGTTTCTCTGTGTAGCTTTGGAGCCTATCCTGGCACTCGCTCTGGACACCAGGCTGGTCTTGAACTCACAGAGAACTGCCTGCCTCTGCCTCCCAAGTGCTGGGATTAAAGGCATGCACCACCAATGCCCGGTTTGTGTTACTTTTATTGGTTATTGAATAAAGCTGTTTTGACCAATGGCCAGGCAGAATATAGCTAGGCAGGAAATCCAAACAGAGTTGTGGAGAGAAACAAAGTAGAGTCATGGGGATGCCATGTAGTTGCCAAAGAAGTAATATGCCGGAGCCTCACTTGTAAGCCACAGCCTAATGGCAATACATGGATTAATAGAAATGGGTTGATTTATAAGGGATAGCAAGCCAGTAATATGTCTGCTATATTGGCCAAACAATTGTAATTGATATTAAGCCTCATAGTGTTATTTCTTAAGTGGATGTGGTGACCCAGCAGGCAGGAGAGAAACTGTTCCAGTGGGACCAGGTGAGACAGAGAAAAATATCCAACCACACTCTACCTGCCTGTGTGTATTACGTGCTTGAGATTTATGTTGTGTGTCTAAAACTTTTTATATGTGCTGTGTGTTCTGTTTGTTCTATGTTTTGTATATGTGTATGTTATATATGTGTATGAGTGAGTGCTGCATGTGTTCTGTTTGTTGAGTGGTGGTATGAGAAATGCATGTATTATGTACTAAATGATATTCACTGTCTATTGTATGTGTGTGTTTTGTGTTGACTAGTGTGTGGTAGTTGAATATTGTATTTATGGTGTCTGTAATGGTTTGTGCCCATGTTGTGCATGGTATGCCTGTGTTACTGGACAGAGGTCTCTAGAAGTGTCATCATGTAAGGAGGGGGCATTTATTACCCTAGTCTCTGTCCTGTGCTACCTTTCTTCTCTTGGTCTTCTGCTTGCACCTGCAGAGGAAGCTTCTTCTGAGGATCATTTCTGAAAATGCACCCTTCCACTTACTCATCCATCACTCATCCCAGTAGCTGACTCCTACAGTCATGCTCTCTGCCTCAGTGCAAGGCCCTGGCCTTCAATCTCCAAAAATAAAGGGCCTTTGATAGGGCAGCAATGGTAAGAAGTGGTCAGCTAGGTGTCCTGTGTTTCTTCTAACTTGATGCTTATGGGAATGTTCAGCTGGGCAAGACAGGGAAGGCTCCATCTCTTTGGCTCATTAAAGCCAGAGCACAGCTTGGAGGTACCCTGTAGCCCTCTTACCCCTGGGCACCCTACACCTGGGGATGAGCTTGGCTTGGTGTAGGGGTATGTTCTAAAGATGGAAGCCCTGACAGTTGTGAGGACTAGGGAGAAAATGGGAGTGTCTTCATTTTATTGGGGGTGGTTTCTCAAAAAAAGTACTCAGGCAGCAGACTCAGAGGCTGGAGAGGCAACGAAACTGAAGCTGGGACAGGGGACAGGTTCCTTAGTGCTATCACTCCATGAGCACAATGCTGAGTTTCCTAACCAAGAACTACGTAATCCTGTGGGAGAAGACTCTATGAGATTTGGGGAGACATGCAAGTGATTGTGTAGAAGAGAGTGATCTGAGGAACACCAGGGCCCTAATTTCCATCTTTTCACGTGGCAAACTCCAGGTCTCCACACAACTCCAGATGTCATTTTGCCAGAAATAACATTGTCACTGTGTTCTTTTATAGCAAGGGAATATGGCTGTTGGAAGGTTCTTATAAGGTATGGAGGGCAGGACCCAGGGTTTTTTCTGGTGCATGAGGACAGGGTTCACTGTGTGACAGACACAGGCTGCAGAGGACAATGCTACTGCCCTTGGCCACAGAGGGAGAGGGACCCTGCTTCTTCTGGGATGAATTAGTTGTATATACCCTGGTGACCTGATAGGGAACAGACACAGCAGCCATGGAATGGGAGATGTAAGTTTCTAGGTGACAGTGAGCTCCTATCCCTGTCACCTGGAAACTAGACTTGTGACTAACATTTAGGTTTCCATAGAAGCCCATTACTAGTTTCCCTCTTGGTCCACAAAGGAAAGGGCAAGACTGAAGCTTCTTTGTAGACATGACCTGCAATGCTTCAGGGTCCTGTTGTGGATAGGCTATGGATGACACAGAATCAGATTGCTTCCAATCTGATGCACCTACACCATTCAAACATCAGGAAAACTTTCCTAAGGTTGTTATGCCTACAACAATGATGTTCCCAGCAACTATGATAGAAAAACTACAGTCCAAAAAGCATCCAAATGGCCAGATGGCATATCAATGGGAACCCATACAATTAAAAGACCTTAAAGGAATTTGCAGAGTCGGTTGTTTCATATGGTCTCCATAGCCCTTATGTAAAAGAATTATTAAATTCATGGGCGACCTTTAATAAGGTGATGCCCACAGATTGGGAACACATAGTATCAGCTATGCTTGAAAATTCCTCTCAGACACAGTGGAGAGCTTTGTGGAGGGGGAGAGCAAAAGCCCTCGAGCTTCAAGGCACAAAGAAAGGTTATGAAGTTCCCCTACATTAGATTCTTAGTGAGGGTCTTTATGATAACCCACAGGTTCAGGCTAAATATGATGAGCATATACTGTCCTTATGCAGGATGGCAGCCTTAAATGCCTGGGACAAGATTCGTGAGCCAGGAGAAAGTAGAAACCTATACTACTATAGAACCTAAACCTATAGAACAGGGACAGACAGAACAGTTTCATGACTATCAGAACAGTTTCATGACTTTCAAAGATTATCCAGGGCAGTAGAGTTACAGGTAGCAGATCCAGAACCTAGACAAACAATCATATACTCTCTAGCATATTAAAATGCAAAACCAGTATGCAAAAGAATACTTTTGCCCTTAAAGATCAGATCAGCACCACTGGAAGAATGGGTTTTGTATACAGCTAATCTCGACTATAATGTACAAGGTACAGGATCTTGGGTAGGAGAGGCGATCACAAAAGGTTTAAAGAGACACCAAGAGGTTAAATGTTCTCAAGGTAATGATGCAGGAGCTTGGGAAAGAGAAGTAACTTATAGAGGTCAAAATAGGCACCAAGAGAAGAATCCAGATGCTGTCATTGTAATGGAACAGGAACTTGGGTAGGAAGAGCAATCCTCAGAGGGCCAAGAAGGCACCAGGAACCTAGATGTTTCAAATGTGGCAGAATAGGACATACTAAGAGCAATTGTAGTCAAGGAGATTCCAACAATGTCTCATATAGAAGGGCTCTGCCTTCTGGATTATTCAGGAGATATGGTAAAGGCAGGCACTGGACCAATGAATGCAGATTGTCCAGAAATGTACAAGGAAATCCGTTACAATCCGGAAACGCCTTAAGGGACCTCTGGGAGGCCCCCACATCGAGAAAACTCTGGTCATTCCCAGTCACTGTGGAGGACAATCTCTCACAGGACGAATAGATAGTACATTGACTATTGTAAATAAAATGATACTACACTAGAGGGTAGTTTGTCTAGTGATGAGGAATCAAACATGATTGGAGGAGTCAAGAAACGCATATTTTGGCAAACTTCTATTAATGATAAGAGGCCTCAGTTGAAAGTAAGAATTGATAATAAAGTTACTACCAGTCTGGTATACCTCTGTGCAGAAGGCAGAATTATACACAATTCTTATGATACTTATGGATTTTACACAGCCTCTTAATATAGTTACTGATTCTCAATATGCAGAAAGAGAGTCCTTTTACACACTGAGACTGCAGATGTAATTCCTCATAACACAGAATTAACTTCACTGTTTATACAAGTACAGGACATAATCATGAATATAACTAATCCCTTATATATAACTCATATCAGATCCCATATGGGTCTGCCAGGCCCACTAGTGCAAGGCAATGATGAGACTGATTGTTTACTAATAGAAAGTGTTCTAGAAGCCTCAGAATTTCATAAGAAACACCATGTAAATAGCAAGGGTTTGAAAAAGGATTTCTCCATCACTTGGCAACAAGCCAAGGAGATAGTGAGAAACTGCCCTACCTGTTCCTTCTATAATCAAACTCCATTGCCAGCAGGCTGTAATCCTAAGGGCATTCGGAGAAATGAGGTTTGGGTAGATGGATGTCTTTCACTTTGCAGAATTTGGAAATTTAAAATATGTGCATCATACTATAGATTCATTTTCAGGGTTTCTGCTACTGCTCTTAGCTCTGAATGGCCACTTCTGTTGTTACACATCTATTAGAGGTGATGGCCATTATGGGTATAACTGCACAAATTAAAAACTGACAATGCTCCAGCATACGTCTCTACTAAATTGGAACAGTTTTTCAAATATTATAATATAAAGCACGTAACTGGTATGCTACACAATCCTACAGGACAAGCAGTTTTTGAGAGATCCAATAGAACACTTAAGGAGATGCTCCATAAACAGGATGGGGGAACAAACATAGGTTACATAATGCGTTATTAACACTAGACTTTCTTAATGCTAATGAGAAAGGACAAACAGCTGCAGAAAGACACTGGACTATGGAAAAAACTGCTGAACTGAATCAACCAGTATACTTCAAAGATGTACTGACCTCTGTATGGAAACCAGGACATGTGTTATGTTGGGGAAGGGGTTTCACCTTTGTTTCCACAGGATAAGGAAAAATGTGGATACCATCAAAGTTAATCAAGATTCGAGTTGAAAAAGAAAAACCTCTCAATGAGGAAGAATGACAGGTATTATACCAAGGTATATCTCATAAACTGTACAGAAAACTCCCAAAGGAAAGGGAAGTGTTTTGCCTTCATCTTCACAAAAAAACTCATCTCCAGAAGGCAAAAGACACTGCATGGGTAGATACTTAAAGAAGAGAAGGTAGCTATAACCATCAAGCAAAAGGAATGTGCCATATGGTAAAAGCTACACCTGTCTCTCAGAGAACACTATTTCTCTTTCTTTCCTAGTACGTATCCAGTTAAACAAATGCTGGCTTTAAAGTTGGATTTGGCTTTTCTCCTCTAAATCCAAGCACATTGTCAAAATGAATTTCAGAGTTTCTGTATTCTATCAATACAGAAGAAGAGAAAAATTGGGGTCTGTCATTGTCTTTTCTTGGCTCTTTCTCTCAAGGTATACACACCCTCATGATTACTATTTTCCCATTGTTGCCTTTTCTGGTACACATACATATACAAGTAAAAAATTCTCTGCTAACATTTATTTTTGATTCCTACACAGCCAATGAAGAACTGCCTGGCAGCAATCCCTGGATGCTCCAGAAAGAAAATGGGCCACACCTCCTCGAGTGCACTGGATCCAACTTGCTTTGTTTCAACTGACAGTCCGGCTAGAACTTCCGGCACTGACTTCAATCAACACAAGAACTTCAATCAAGATAAGGACTTCAACCTGGACCTTCAATCAAGCATCTCCCACCAGACATGGACAGGATATAACCCATTCAGGACTTTCACTACACTAACATTTTCTCCCCACACGACCTTACTAGGCTGTCATCATCCCGGTTCAGCAGGAAGTAGCATGGAGAATACTATGTCCCCTTTCCCCATTGTTGATACCTAGTTTGGGCTAGTTTCCTAGTATTTAAGGTTGGGTTTGGAAGGAGGTATTCAAGCTTGAACATCTCTTTTAGATGACTTTAAGGTTTAGTTGGAATAGACATAGTTAAGATGTGACATTAGTAAATTATTATAACTTTTTGTAATTCACCTTTATGATTGTTAATTATAGATAATTCACACTGTTAAGTCTTAATCCTCTTTTAGACTAAAAGAAGAATTTTAGGGGGAAATGCTGACCATGCCCGCTTGGGGGCTGGCACAGGTGGCGCTGGCCACGCCCACTTGGTGGGCTTAGCAAGGCTTCAAATATCAGGGATGCACACATGAAGCCCTCTTTTCCCTCTCCCACCTGGCTGAACGGACCATTGCGTGAGTACTTCCTTAATAAACTACCTGTGATCAATCTAGTTCTGACTCTATTGTGTTCCACTTTAAGTCCCTCTTCTGCTTTCATGCTCTCTTTTTTGTATGTGACACACTGACTTTTGACTTTTTAGTCTGATTGTGAGTGGAGGGTTATTTACTGGAGCAAGAACACATTACCAGTGGCTACATTATTGAAGAAAATGGCACTCCCCCTCCCAAAGAGCCACTGCCAATAGTCTCTCAGGGAGGGTTGGAGCCTCATGGGGCCCCTACTCCATCCATGATGGAATGTTGATGAACCAAATCTTGTGTGTACAACCACAGCTGCCATGAGTACATAAGTTCAATGACCATATCATGTTTATAATACATCATTTTGCGGCATACCTGCTCAAAATCTGGGTCTTACATATTTTCCATCTCCATCTTCCATGATTCCTATAATTCTTGGGGGGAATGATACAGTGTCTAAACTTTTCAAAAATATTACGTTGTAAAATATCATTAGCTGCTGGCAACATGGATGAATGATTGCAGTTTGGTCCCATTGCCTATGTTTTGCAATGCAACATTTTTATGTTGACTTTATTACTAATAGTACGTTTTTAGTACTTCTAAAGCTTTTTACACTTCTAAGTGCCTAGCTCATTTTTGTATAACTTTTTATTATTTATGGCTTTACTGTAGTATATGTTAGCTTATGTAAAATTTTTAAAATATTTATGGAGATTTACTTTGCACTTCAATATTTGTAAATACTTACAGCACTTGTAACATCTCCTTGGCACAAGTGCCATTTTTGATCATCTTGTTACTCTATTCTTTTGTTAAAAAAAATCCCTTTTATTGAAAATAAATTTTTTCTCACATATTATATCCTGATTATGATTGTCTCTCCCTCTACTCCCCCAAGTTTCTTCCCACCTCCCTGTCCATCTGGATCTACCCCCTTTCAGTCTCTCTTTAGAAAATAAACAAAAGGATCTCTATGGGAAAACAAGAAAATGAAATATGATAAGATAAAACAAAAGCAACACATCAGAATTGGACTAGGCAACCTAACAGAAGGAAAAGAGCCTAAGAGAAGGCATAAGAATCAGAGACCCACAAGTTTTCACACTCCAGAATCCCATAAAAGCACTAAATGGGAATTCATGACATATATATATATATATATATATATATATATATATATATATATATATATATCCAGGAGGGTAAAAAAGAGTTTAGAAGAATAATATATAATCAAAAATTAAAATAAAAATCATAAGTTTTTTTGAAGAGCCCTGATAGGACATTGAGACAAGAAACCTTCAAAGGTGTCATTGAGTTCATTTGCTGTTAGCCATCTACTTCTGGGTATGCAGCCTACCATGAAAAATAGTTTGTGCAGCCTAGCCTTAAGAGTAATCTGTTTCTTCAGTGAGACTCCCTTGGAGAAAAATAAATTTTAATTTGCACATGGTTATCAGTTGGAGATAGCTTCTGAGTTCGTGATGGGGGCTTGTGCCCACTTCTCCTTTCAGCTTCAGGATCTCATCTGGTTGTCACTCCATTCTTAAGGAACTTCATTTGTTTCTGTCAGTAAGACACTCTTAATCCTTTCCTCTCCTTTTAAGTATAGATTGTCTTCTGTTTCTGCCTGTCTCTGTCTTTGTCTCTCTGTCTAGATCTCTCTTATCTCTGGTTGTTGTCTTAGCTCACAGATATTAACTGCCAATTGAACAATACAGTAGGACTCTCATGACTCCCAATGTACTAGTACATGTGTTTTTGCTTATTTTTTTGTCATTGATACTATTTTGCAACATTAACTTCCAGTTTCATTATTCTTAGTTTCTACCTCAGTCTTTACTTTTAAAATCAATTTTCATTAAAAAAAACATTCTATGTTCTGTTATTTTAAATTCCTATTGTATTCTTTTCTTTTTGAGACAGGGTCTCACCATATAGCCCTGGATATTAGAACTCCTCATCCATGCTGGAATATCAATCGGCTTGATCTGAATGCATGTAGTTAGCTTACATATGCAAATGGGCATATAATGCATATGGAAAACTTACATACAGGCAAAATCTATTCATACACATAAAAATAAAAATAATTGAAATCTAAACAGTTACTTTGGGCTTTGCTTTGGAAAAAATAATTCCTTTATGCTCTCTTCTTTTTTATGTGCATTAATTTCCTCTTACCAACAAATACTGACACAGAGGCACACCATACTGCAAATAGACATTATCAAAACACATCTTCACGCTATTTCCAATATTCATGGTGGATATCCTGTTGAAATGTAACCATGACACATACATACAAATAGTATTCTGTGTCAGGGGCATAGAAAAATGCATAACTTAAGATTAAAGCTATGCATTGCCTTAAACAGCTCATTGCATGGGAAATCGAAGGCATAATAATAGTAGTTACATTCTTCTCTAAAAGGCAGAAACAGGCCGAGTATACACCAGGATGTATCAGGGACCAGTTCTTCCTTAGAAATGAGTGACTTGGGGGCTTACATACAGAAAAAACTAGTCTAGAATCCTGGATCCAGATAAAAATGAAAACATAAGAGCATGAACCATTATTGTGAAACAGGTTGCTGCTAATAGAAATTTAAAATTAAATCATAACAAAAGATAATGCATTAAAAACAACTTGTCAGGTGAATCCCCATTAATGACTTTTGTTCCCAGACTCTGTCAAAGATTTATTTCAGGTGCTATGATTTCTGTGCTGTTCAATAAATACAGAACAAAGTCATTTGTTAGGGACCAGCAGAACAGACATAACACATACACACACACACACACACACACACACACACACACACACACAGAGAGAGAGAGAGAGAGAGAGAGAGAGAGAGAGAGAGAGAGAGAGAGAGAGCAAACATGTGCACACGTACATGCACATGTGCCAAGTAACAGAAAGACTATATATACGCCAGTAATTACAAACTACAGAGTGATGGAAGATGCAGAGAGAGAAGTGGACCATTGAAATTTGGGCTTGCAAAATTATTTTGTTTCTATTACTTCATGCAACACCAACACATTTTGGTACTCTTAAAGTTCTCTTTTATGTGGTAAACAAAAGGTGACGGTTTGACAGATGATGTGAAGGGCACTAGTGTCTCCATGTGAATATCTTCTCTCTGGCCAGGGCTTTAACATAAGATCACAGTTACAGCTCCACTTTCTGGACAGCTGTGGTCATGCCCATCTTTGGGGCTATTGACCAGAGGAGAAGGATGTACCTTCACACACATACCCCAGCCAGAATCTAAGTTACCTAGTTATCTGGTAGCTAAAAATGGAGTGATTTTTTATCTTAGAAATGTCATGCATGGTGGAACATGCTCTCTTTGTGTAATATTAGCTTTAAGTAATGAAATTCTAACAAACTGTCTCTGTCTGGAAGGTTCTGAGACTCATCTGGCAACAACCCCACAGATTTAGCTGTCATTGACAGAGTCAACCCCTCCTCCCTCCCACACACAGTGCTATCAAAAGTTATACCTGGCAGGCCAGGGTCTCCACTTTGGTAGGAGATGTCCCATTTCATACCCAACTGGGCCAGATGGGATGACTCGGCAGGGATCAGATGGGTTGAGAGCACCTGTCAACAGGGGCATTTAGGGGCTCAAGGAGACGATGACAGTCCCTTCAATATGATTCTCCCAAATTAGATGAACATTATCCCTTAGTCTACATCCTCCAGAGCTGCAGAGACAGACAGAGAGAGGGAAGGGGACTCCCCCATTCACCCTATGTATATTAGGTCTGACTCCTCTGTACTGTTTTTGAGACAGTGCTTTGTCTATGACAGCACAGACAGTGTTGGCTCCTTGAGGAATACAGTGGCTAAGGAGTAAGAGAACCCTGTTATCACCAAAGCCATGTGCTGTAATGGTTCCCTCAGTCCTCCAGAGTAGTCATATTACTAGGAGATTCCATAACTGCTTTGTCTGTTGACCCTTTCTTCTGGCAAGGTACTATGAAAATAAATTTGCCGTTGTGAAAACTGAGGCCGAGTGAAGGAACATGGCATTCTCAGTATAGACCAGTTGGTCAATGAATGAAATGGGTCTTGGTCCAGCTCTCTTCTAATCCAGAGTCCATTTCTGGGCTATACATGGCATGCCTGAAACTGTGCTAGGCACACTGTATCTCATGTCATTTTCAACACCAGTCTGTGATCACTGCTGATGAAACTCAGTTCAGAAAGGCCTATCATTTGTTCCAGGCTACATAGGAGTTTGATGCAGTGGTAGTACCCTTTGCCTTGGCTGTGGGTTCCGAGGCTCTTAGACTTTGGATGAAGACATGTGGTGTGCTTCAGGACAGCATGGGTGTGAGCCCCGCCCACCTACCCATCTCAAAATGATCTTTACCAACTCTACTTAGAAAACAAGAATGCAACTCGGCCACAGAAGAAACTGGAACAAGGTGCGTGTTCTTGTTTCCCAAAGAAGCATGCCCTAACCTAACTGGATGCCTGCTCAGAACTACTGTAGAGGCCTAAGGAGTGTACTAGGCACAGGGAGTTAGGGGGGCTTGTGAGTTCCTCCTTAGACCTGCATGGTGCTGATTTCTGCATGGTGTTATATAACTTGAGATCATTTCAAAGGATAGTCTGTAAAACCAACCTGCAAATATGTCTCCAGAAATCTAAAATGTATGCTTACCTAAGGCCAAAGAAAAATATGCTCAAGGCCCAGGCTCCTAAAACCATGATGGAAGAGGAAGCCAAGAAGAGGATAATGACTGAGGTGAAGGGATAGGTGAGGAAGGGGACTAAGGCCATACTTAGTTATATTGAAGAACATAGATCCTGACTGAAGTCAGAGAGAAATAAAAAAAAAAAACCAAACATCTTTCACTTTCCTGCTTCAGCTGTGAAACCGTGGGTTTCTGCTCACAACAAGCAGCTGTGCAGGTGGGAAGAGTGGCCCTCCCAGGGACCTGCCTCCATTTGTTCCTGAGACATATCCTGATGGTTTCGTCTACCCCATGAGGAAATCATCACCTTGGCCACAAACTATGGGAGGAGCTGTTTTGGGGGTGGGTATTCGAAAGTCACAGCTCTCTAGCTCATCCAGGTTCCTGGAGGCCCTTTGCCTCCCCTGCCAGCAGTGATAGGCAGTTACCCAAGTAGAATTGTTGAATACTTGCAGCTAGCTTAAAAGGTCAAGGCACTAGCAGTTGTCCTTGTGTCAGTTCACTCAGTCCCTAGATCATAAAGTCTCTTATGTGCCTCTCTTGCCTTCTGTCTGCATATTCCTGTATCACACACTTATCCCATTATCTTTGGAGTGATGAGATCCAGACATGATCTGTGACCTCTTCTTATGGCATCAGAGGGTGTGACCTTCTTTGGCACATTTCTCACCATCCTTTTAAGATTTGCATGTCTCTCTCTGGACATGGAGGCACACACCTGTTATTAAAGCCTTGTGGAGGGGAAAGTAGGTTCTAGAGTTCAAGGCCAGCCTAGGCTACACATTGAGAACTTGTCACAAAACTGACTGAAACGTTAGTAGAAAATATCACTTGAGATGAATGCCCAGCAATGGAGAAAAAAAGTGTCTTCATGTTCAGTTATATAGAAATCCCATTTTCCCATTGGCCAGCACTAAGATTTTGAAGCTGCCTAGCTGCTTTTGAATCCTGCGTCTGACACTGATGGCTGTGTGGCTCAGGTCAGGTTAATTAGCTTCTCTGTGCCTCTTCTTCTCCATCTGTAAAAATGTATATAATGGTAAGTGTACTTACAAGAGCCCAATTCTTGTTAAGGGTAGGTGTGTTACTACAGGAAAAGTATTTGCAATTGCCTGGAATAGAGAACTACACAAATGTAAACTATTACCCCTGCTTCCCTTTCTCCCATGATTTTTTTCTTCCTGGCTTTATCTTTTCCCTGTTTGCTTGTTTCCTATGTGCACATATAAGATTCTCTGATGAAAGAGAAGTGGATTGTGAATTTCAGGCATAGATTTCATATAAAGAGGTTATTACACATTCATTTACACTGACATACTTTTAAAAGGATTCATTCACACAGGAGACTGCAAAGGGTAAAGTTCTTGGGCAGAATAGCAGGCCTGTCAACTCAGGTGGGGCTGACACTTCAGACCTGAAGCAAAATTTCCCCTCAGGAAATTTGTTTTTGCTCTGAGACCTTCAACAGATTGGATCGGGTCTACCCACATGATGGAGGGAATCTCTTTAATGAAAGCCAGCTGGCTGTTATGTACCCACAGCTACAGAAACCTCCACATAGGTACCTTGATGAGGGACTGGATACTGCTGGACTTGTCTGGCCACAGTGACACATACTACTCCCTAGCACAACACCTATTATTTGTGTTGACCTAAACTCCTCATATTCCCAACTAACCATCTACAGGAGACCCAAATTCACATCACCCCTCAGTGCTTAGAGCCCATTGCCTAGTGGGCCTGGACTGGCCAAGTCTGCTGCCCTTGGCTTTCTTCTATGGCAGCACAACTTTCATGAAGGCTCCAGGCCCTGTGGGAGGAAGCTGGGTAAGCCTGTGAGGAGTAGTCCACATGGTGTTATTTGTGTAGAAAGCTGAATGAGTAACAGTGTCCCCTTGATGTTGTGTATGGCATGCTGTGGAGTTACTGTGCTATCCTGTTACTGTGGGCAACCTTGCCGTCTATCACCCAGGCAGAAAACAGGGATTGGTTCTTTAAAACTGTGATTTAGTCAGAGAGCTGGAAATCTGGGAAACCAGACCGAAATCTATAGGCCTTCCAAGCCTTTTCTCATTAGCATTTTTACAGGAAATCAAAAGAAAGGAAACTGATTTAAAGTACAAACTTCTGACCTGTGGCTTTTGTCTGTTGTCTCTGAAATGCCCTTCTCCAATGTCATCATCTCTCTTAGTGTAGCAGGGGAGGGTTTGTAGACATCAAGGCCATAGGGTTTCGCATCCCTTTTCAATTGTGTGTGTGGGGGGGGACTTTACTCAAAACAGACAAACCATGGGAAGCGTGTATGAGCAGATTCCTTCCTATACAATGAAATACAGATGTGCTCTTCTAACATAAAACATACAGACCTCCATCTGATACCTGCGTGTTCCTCTCCTTTCTACTGATGGGTTTTTCCTGTCTAGCTGCTCTTGCCTAGGTTGAGAACATGATACAATGAGGTCCCATTGCTCAGATGAGACTCTGGGTTTTTCTGACAGAGAAGTTTGGCCCACAATAACAACACAAGCTTTTGTAAGTATGCTTGTTTCCATTTTCTCCATTTCCTGGAACTTCCTGTACCTTTCATTTGACTGCTGGGCTTCCCAATGAGTGCTTAGCGGCACTGACTGTGTCTCTAGGCTGTAGATCATCATCCTCACATGACAATTCCTGGGACTGATTCCCAACTTTGTCTTTCAATCTTTTTCATGGATTTTTAAAAAGCCAGAAAAGAAGATAAGAAATGTGGTGCTCAGGGGTGGACTACAGGTATGCTAGCTCTTAGCCCAGCTTTGGTTCTAAGGTCTCACTTGAATGGAACTGTTTCCTGACACCAGTGTCTTGTTTTATTGCTGTGACATCTTAGGACTCAGAGAATGTTCATTGCCCCCCCCCATCCACCAAGAAAGAACTTTCTGTCACTTGTCCCTCTCATTAAATTGCTGAATCATTATGTTGTCTTTCCTGTGGGTTAGAAATCAGATTGCTGGACACTGTCTATGAATCTGAATGGACCCTTCCATAGTCTTCCATGACCTGCTAATAGAGGACATCCGCATGGCAGGATGAGGAGCCAGGAGACAGACAGCCTATGACAGACATCCTATGTCTGCATCCACGGTCAGGGCTTTCTGTGGACAACCACTACCCATTCTCTTTGCAGTGGACCCTGACTGCCAGGCATAGGGTAGAAGAGACAAAGCAAACAGTGGACTTCCTCTGAGGTGGTTATTTCAGGCCCGGTTTCTGTAGATGGCAGAATATTTGAGCTCTGGAAGGGTTTGTGGGCCTTTTGTGTTTCTTCCCTAGCCTTTCCACAGGGCTTTGTAAGTGTCTCTGACATAGGATCCTCTGATCTCACTGGGATAGTATGGCTTCTTTTTTCTGTTTTCCTTTCAGGCTACTAACTGTTTCTGCAATCTGGAGGTCCAGGGTTCTTTTCCATCCTTACTTTCTCCAAAGAATCTATCTGCTTTCACTCAACTGACGCCTCTTGGCACCTGGCCAGGGCTGGGACAGGCATCCAGTTATAACAATCTGTGGTCAGAACTTTTGAGACACTTCCCACACACCCCAGGCATTCACTTTCATCCTCCTATTCTGTTTATCTTAGTCTTCTTGTTACACAACCCCCATACCAGCTTGGGCCATTAGGGAGATGTTTGTATAGACTTTTTCCTCTGTATGGATTTGGAGTCCATGCGTCTGGATTTTGATTCTGGTCCATGTTCTATCTCAGATCCCACCATGACTGTGAAAATGCAAAATTGCAAACTGCTGTCACTGTAAGTCTGGCTTGTTCCTGACCTTTATAACTATACAACTGGGGGCCAACTGGAGGTGTCCTTGTAGAATTTCACAGTATCTGGCTTCAATCTTCACAAAGCTAGAGGCATCATACTCACAATGGCTATTGTGTCCTAGAAATAGTCTTTGTACTCAGCCTGTCCATAATGCAGAATAAATCCTTGCTTCTCCATTAATTTGGCATTCCTTCCCATTAATGAGTTATAGGCAGAGAGTGACCACAGGCTGCTCTTATACCTGAAATTCCAATACAGACTTCCTGGTACACTTTTACTTTGACAGTGGATGTTTCTGGTCTTAAAATACTATGTCGGATTCTCTGGTGCACATGAGGTAGCATATGAGATGCCTTGTTTCATCTGCACATCCAAGTGTGACTTCCTAGTGTAGCTGAACTTCCAGGTGAGTCTTACCTGGGCAATTGCAATGCTTCCTTGAAAGACTCACTGGGCACTTGCACTCTGAGGACAACTGTCTAGTGTACATGTCCTTCATGGTGAGATTCCCCAGATCCACTTGCTTTCCCTGGTGAGTCTCAGTTTTGTACCTGAACTTCCAAGACAGTGTCCTTGATACAGTTATATAACACAATGGCACTCCCTGGTGCTACTTAACTCTCAGATGGAAATTCCTCTTTTACCCAAACTCCCAGAAGAGACCCTGCTGTGGTTAAATCTTTACTTCGAATGTACCTTCACTTTCAGGTTTATATCCTTGTTGCACCTCTACTGATCCTTCATAATAGAGCTGACCTTGTAGATGAATCACCCTGGTGCATCTGCACATCCTGGTGAGTGTGTCTTGTTCCATTACTCTTTCAATAGGCATTTTTTTAAAAAACTGAACTTTCCAGTGAGTTAATACATGCCATAGGGACTTCAAGACAAGATACAATGGCTTATCTTTACTGACAACTATCACACTTCTGTTCCACCTGCCTTTCCAGGTGGGACTTGATGGTGCGATTGTACTGCCAGTTGGTACTCTCTTGTGACCCATTTTCCTAGGTCAGAATCTCCAACACATGCCTCCATTTCCTGGTCAGAGTCCCTTCAAACTTGTACAAAGAGGTTAGAGAATCTGGCTCATCTGCTCCTCTGATGTGAGACTCTCTGTTGTATATTTATTCCTGGGTGGGTATTCCTCTTCGGCCTGTACTATCAGGTAAATTTCCTGGTGCAATGGAAATTCAAAGTGAGATTCTTTGGGTCACCTGAACTTTCAGGTAACTATTGTTGTTGCATTTTATCCCCAGGCAATTATCCCTGATAAGCTTTACCTTCCAAGTCCCATACTCTGTCACCTCTGTATGAACATACTATTTTATCAGACTTCACTTCCCTTTTAGGCGGTTCTTCTTGGTGAAGTTTCACTTCCAATTGAATCTGCCTGTAGAACCAATACTCTGGATGAGCCCTGTTGGTCTACCTAGTCTCTAGGGCAACTGTTTTTCCAGGTGAGAAACCACAGAGAACCAGCCCTTCTATGGGAGATTTCATATTGACCTTGAATTGCCAGGTGTTATTTTTTCTGGTTACTGTGTTAAAATACTCTGACATAGGTAATTTCAGGGAGAAAAGCTTTATTTGGCCCACGGCTTGAGTCCAACATGACAGAGAAATGGCAGCAGCATGAACTTGAAGAAGAAGAGTGATTACCATATGCATACAAAATTATCACCTCCCTTTTCTCACTCTTACACTGTTCAGAACCACTTGCCTAGGTAATGGTCTTGCCCACAGTTAAGACAAGTCTTCCCAAGTCAATTAATATAGTAAAGACAGTTCCCCCAAATCACACTCAGAGTCATCTCTTCCTGGTAATGCTAGACCTTGACAGTATGAACCATTACACCAGGAGAATTTACCTGGTAAACTGCGCTACCCGGTAAAAACCACTGTTGTGCCTGCATTTAAAGTCTCCCTGAAATACCTGCAAATCTGGTGAATCAGTATTTCGAACTTGAAGTTCAACAGTTAGAGTCTGTGGTGGTCGTACCTACCCTTCCATGCACATCTCCTCTGTCACCAGAGTACCAATTGAGTCTTCCTAGTAAAATGGGTCTTCCACGTCACTCTCCCTTCTCCACAAGCACTTCCATGTGAATCTCCCCAATCCACCTTCACTTCAGGCGATGTTCTCGAGGGCACCTGTGCTTTCAGGTGAGATTTCCCTTTGTAAATTCACTACCAGGTGAGTTATTCTGA
This sequence comes from Cricetulus griseus, assembly GCF_003668045.3. Taxonomy (NCBI): domain Eukaryota; kingdom Metazoa; phylum Chordata; class Mammalia; order Rodentia; family Cricetidae; genus Cricetulus; species Cricetulus griseus. The sequence goes on along the minus strand of NC_048604.1, from coordinate 45,004,679 downwards.
TGCATGGCCACTTTCTGTGTGATTCCTGCAGTGTCTGGACTTCAATGAAGAAATCACCTTAGCACCTGTGCTGTGAAGCAAACCTCTCTCGGACATCTGAACTTGGCAAATGAGACCTCCTTCATCCACCTGTTCTCTTAAGTGAGATTCCATGGTGACCTGTGATCACATTGGTCACCTCGGTACACTTCCAATTCCAGCTGAATGTTTCTGGTGCAGTACAACAACAAAGTGGGGTTGCCTGGTGAATGTAACTACCATGTGAGTGAGGCTCCCTTTTATGCCAGAACTGTCAGGTGAGACAGCCTCTCTCTCATTTCCCTCTATGCATTTGAACTATCAGGTGAAGTTAAGTCTTGCCAGCTCTCTGGAACTCTTCCAGTTATTGAAGCCCATAGATTTTTTTTGTTTTTTTGTTTTTTTTTTTTTGTTCTCTAGGTCTTCCTAGACTTTAATCTATCTTTGTATTTCTCTTCAAGACTCTTTTTTCCTTTCTCACTTTCTCTCTATTTCTTTCATCTCAGATTGCTTCTGCTGCCTCTCTCTTTCTGGTCATTTTGCCATGGAAGTTATTTATTGCGATCCGTTTAGTCTTGGTCTTTTTTGCTGGTGCCATACTTTGAGTTGCAGCTCTTTCTGCTGCTTTGACATTAAGCAGCTGTCTTTGCCGTTGTAAGTTCCTCAGAGTATCTGGAGTGTTCAAAGCTTCCATTGCTGATATGAAGGCAATCTGGCTGGCTGAATGGCGGACAGTCAATAGCTGTCAATTAGAGAAGTCCACATTCATGAATTCAACTAACTGATTACAAAACTCCTTGGAAACGGTGCATCTTTTCTGTAGCTCTGCATTCGTCTTTCATTGTTGTTATTAATTCCATGTCATTGGAGACAGTGTACCTATCCTGTCTGCCCTGGGTCCATCATAATAGAGTCGCCTGTCTTCATATCTCAGGGACTCTTCCACATAGGTCTCTGCTCTCAACCCCAAGTCACTGTATACCCCTTTCCCCATGTCTTTAAAACATACAGGGATGAACCCTTTGTAGTTCCTAGAGGTAAGTGGAGCCTTGGTGCATCTCACATGTAGGAAGGGGCAATGGATTATCAATGGACCTCAGAGCAATTCCAGCCATGTTGCACTCTAACCTCAACTCCCTAGACTCTGTGTTCCCACAAGATTCCAAGGTCAGGCTCTCCCGGCCAGAAGAGCTCCCCACAGTGTCTTACAGATGACAACAACTCCAAACACCCTCTCCCTGTCCCAGCCTCTCTCTCCCTTCTGAACTTCTGCTTGCCCCACCTCCACACTCTCAGTCTACTGCCTGAACACTTTTCTGAGGAACTCTTCAGTGCAAAAGAGAGGCTTGTATAGTTTCCAGCCTTGAGGTCCACAAAACTATATCACTCCCAAGCTCGATTCTGACTTTATCTGACTAGAGAGTTTCCTTCATATCCCGTCCATCATCTGGATATTCCCAGCTGTGCATCTGTATATTCCCAGCTGTGTATCTGGATATTCCCAGCTGTGCATCTGGTTATTCCCAGCTGTGTATCTGGATATCCCCAGCTGTGCTTCTGGATATCCCCAGCTGTGCATCTGGATATTCCCAACTGTGTATCTGGATATCCCCAGCTGTGCATCTGGATATCCCCAGCTGTGCATCTGGATATTCCCAGCTGTGCATCTGGATATCCCCAGCTGTGCATCTGGATATTTCCAATTGTCCATCTGGATATTCCCAGCTGTGAATCTGGGTATTCACAGCTGGGCATCTGGATATCCCCAGCTGTGCATCTGGATATCCCTAGCTGTGAATCTGGATATTCCCAGATGTGCATCTGAATATTCCCACCTTGGATCATGTATGGACAACATGGGGTACCTGGCTGAATATTCCCATCTCACGGCTGCCTTGATCAAAGATTCTGTCTGCACAGGACTGAAGGACAAGGCCCCTCACTGGAGCAGAGATAGTGAGGGCAGGAGCCATATCCTCTTGCTGCAGTGCCAAATGGTGTTTTCTTAAACACAAAGGGAAGCCTCCCTTGAAGTAGGAAGAAGCAGAGGAAGGGGAGGAAAGGGAGCCATGTACTATCCTCCCAGACAAACTGATGCCATCTACAGGAGTCCAGCTGGGACTGCTCTCCAAAGGTCATCACAGCCTGGCATGGCGAGTGTTTCTTTTTGTTTTTGTTTGTTTGTTTGTTTTGAGACAGGGTTTTTCTGTGTAGCTTTGGAGCCTATCCTGGCACTCGCTCTGGAGACCAGGCTGACCTCGAACTCACAGAGATCCGCCTGCCTCTGCCTCTGCCTCCCGAGTGCTGGAATTAAAGGTGTGTGCCACCAACTCCCGGCTGCATGGTGAGTGTTGATGTTCTCTTTTTGGAAAGAGCTGGGGACGGTTATGGACCCTCACCTGAGTACTCAACAACCCCTCCCAACTCATTGCATGAAATCCCACCCTAATTTCGGGTGGCCTCTGATCTCTTGACATGCCTAGAATATGTAGTTGGGTAAGGATGACAGGAGAGGATTCCATCTATACAGGCATGTGGGGGAAGTCTTCATGCATACTGGGTGTAGACATTCCAGTGTGACTGATTTAAAGTCACCCATGCTCCTGAATGTAACCCCTCACCCACTGTTCTGTAAGTGCGACTAATAAACTCCTTGGTTCCCCAAAGTGAACTTTGGTGGAATCACACTGTCGTTTGTCATTGAGACTGTAGGAGGAGGGGTTAGATGTTGTTTATATCAACCCAAGGGAAGGAATTTTTGGCAAAATTGGCTCAGGATACACAATCCACTACACTCAATACAACACACATTATTTAACACACACACAACATATACCACTTGAACCTCACAACACTTTCCAGGCCTGAGCTGGCAGAGGACAGAGATGGCTCTGGGGCTGGGCAGTCAGGCACCATCATGCCAAGCACTACCTGTGGTTTCTAGGCCCCGGCATGTGAGAGAAGAAAAGCAACAGCTCCACACAGTGCCTTTCAGCTTGGTGGGAAAAACTCAGTTCCACCAGTGACTCAACCAGGATCTCTGGTGCCAGGCATTCGGGCATCATTGTGGTAAGCCAGTACGGGGTGAGGAGATAGAAGAGAGAAAGAGACAGGCAGAATGGTTCATGGGCTGGGGAGAGAGCCAGATTTGAGTAGGTGAGGGAGGAGAAGAACAGCCTGACATGAATGGCCTACTTGCCTCCTGAGTCCAAGGTGATGTTCAGACCTGGGCTATTTCCAAGAGCTAAGTCTTGATCTGAAGCCTTGAAGCAGCCAAGGGGGCCCGTGTTGATGTCTGTGGCTCCTGTTGCCACTGAGGGCGGTGCAGAGGCCTGTAGTCCGGGCCACCACCTGGGGCCATGTTGGTATCCGAGAGTCACACTACTATGGGGGCCATGCCAAGCTGAGTGGCCTGCACTGCCACCTGGGGCCATGGTGACATCCAGGCCTAGGCTGCCTAAATGCACCTCCTACTCTACAAACACTGACTCCTTCATGATGCTGTGCCCTGAACTCTGCTTGGACCCTGGTGGTAGGTATGGTCCTATAGGTTCATGTTTGGACACCGCTCCCAGAAAGGGCCGAGTTCTCTGTCCCCATAGTCCAAATCAAATGAGCCCAAGCTCCCGCTATGTCTCCTTGGTCAGTGAGTGCTCTAGTCCTACAAGCAATTTCACCTAGTGAGGAGAGCCCCTGCTGTACCCATTCTGCCCCCTCTGGGACTCTTGCCCTCTCACACACAGGGACACAGTGCAGGGATTGCAGGCCCTGTTCCCAGTCCTGTCATCTGATATCTGCCTTCTTCAGGGAGGCAGCGAGGGTCATGCCTGAAGCACAAGGGCCTAGGACATGGTGGCCCCAGGGACTTCCCTGAGTAATATAATGAGACCTACTTCGTGTCTTCTGTCCAGAAGGGTCAGAGTGTGCTGGCTACAGCCTTCCCCTCCCACTGGGTATCTCACCATCTGAACCTGCTTTGCTGCAGGCTCTGCTCTGGCCACTCTCCTAGAGCCAGCTCCTTGCCATCTCCCCTATCCAACACTAATGCCCTGGGTAGCTACCCTATCCTGAGGAGGCATGGACTCAGAATGGCTCTTTCCTTCTGTCTTCAGGACAATGCCCAGCATGCTAAATTTCTCGCATGGGCCTACACTGCCTCTCTTCTCGTTGTCCAGACACGGCAGCCTCTCCAGGGCAAGCTCTAGAACTGTAGGGAGCTTCCTTGGACCACCCGACTGGCCGTCTTCAGCCACCAGTTCATCCCTCAGTAAAATAATTTTCAGTCTTGTTTCATTTCCTTTAACCATCACATATTATGTACCCTGAGTGTGCAGGAAGTGTTAAAGCAGCAGACAGCCACTTCTGCAAATAGGCTGAGTACCTTGTACTCAGACACCCAGACAAAAGGAGAGAAAGGGCAGGCCTTGTACAGACAAGGGATGGGAGGGATAGAGGGTTGGAACAGGCCATTCTGGCTGGTTGCTAGTGGATCCAGGGGACAACTCTGTCAGCTCAATAGTAGAGTCAAAGGGACCCACAGACAAGTTTATTCACCAGGCAGCAAGTGCAAAGGCCCTGGGGCAGCACTTACTGACTCCGAAGAGTCAATGTAGCTAATGAGGGAGGAGGAGGTGCTGCAAAATTCCTGCTCAGAACATGGCAGGCTGCCTGGCAACAGCCCTGCTAAATGGTTGACAGAACTCTGACGTTTTAAGAAGTTGCTAGTGGTGTCTGGCACTGAATAATTCCTCCCTGTGTAAACTTGCAACGATGCCGGGAATTCTTTCTCCAAACTTTAAACAGCACAAAGTTACCAAATCCTAATGAAGTTTTCCTCCCCAAGCCCATTTTACAGACAGAGAGAGGTGAAGTAACCTACCAAGGACACCATGGCGGGTCAAAAGCAGAGCAGGTGACTGTCACCCCAGCAACCTCCATGACAGTGTGCCCCATGAACAGTGACATTCTCCTATAGCAGGGACTTGGTTTGGATACTGGGCAAGCGCACAACATCCCCAAATGCTCAGAGACCCACCAGGACATGGCCTGGCAGAGGAGCCCAATATGCCCTGTCCTTGTAAGGTTTGGACTCACCTGGCTACTCAGGCACTCACCCATATGCCCACCCATTCACACATTCACTCACTCACTCACTCCTCATGCAATAAATGCACTGTAGCCAGACATATTACTTGAGCTTAGCTGACGCTGAAGCAGAGAAACCCAAAGCTGGCCTAATTCAAAGGAGACATTTCTTTTGGACATGGTTCACAGGCACTCCACTCCTGGTCAGGTGACCACTCTACTTTTCAGGCCACTGAGTCCCTTCCTCTCCCAGGTGTCTCAGGGATACTACAGACTCTGGAATCACCCTTCCCCAGGCTTCCTAATTTTGGCTACAAAGGGGAAACGTGGCTGGCTGACATGACCTCACAAATTCATGTACAGTGATGCTGTGAATCCAACTGGTTTGCTTGCCTCACCTAGAACCCCAGGCTCTGCTGGACACTGTACCCCAGAGGCCACCAGGAAGGCAGGAACTAGTCAGTGTCTGCAGCCTCTCTTGGAGTCAGGGAAATCAGCGAATGGGAAAGGACCACATATCCTGACCATGGCCCCACAGGAAGATAAGGACAGCCAAGTAGACTGGGGCCAAGTTCATCTGAGCAACAGAGTTCCAGATGCTGTATGTATCAGAAGGTCAAAGGGACACCACCATATGGAGTGTGTAGACATGTCAGGGACCTGCCTGACTATTCTTTCCCTGCCTAAATGTGCCAGTAGTAATGGTAGAAAGGCAATGCCTGGGATGGTGGTGACTGCACCCAAGGGATGTTTTGCAATACTATACTAGGAGTCTCTTGGTCTTGTGTCATTCTGGAAGATCTGTGTGGTTCACACACCATACCCACGGTGACCGAGGGTCCCATTTAAATGGGGCTTCAAGACCCATGTCTAGGAAACTAAGAGCTCCTTGCTTCTGCCCAGGAAGGGCAGTGGAGAATGTGAGGCCCAGAAGTAAGTGATTCAATGTATGGGGTAGGAGTTAGCAGCGTGGGTGGTGAGGCAAGGCTGGACCCTGAGCCATCTGTCTGATAACCTAAGAATGCTCAGACTGCTTTTTCCAAAAACAAGGTTGCAGAGCTGTGTATGGCTTCACCCCGAGCATATACCAGAGATACCTTAATCCCATCAATGCCCACAGACCGATGTTTGCATTCCCCAGACATGATCTGCTGGCCTAGGCCTCCAACCAGAAAGGAGTTGAGGAAATGCAGTTAGGACCTCATATGAGTCCTGATCCTGCATATGAATCTGGATTTGTGTTCTCCACCTGCACAGAACAGTTTTCAAGGTAGCTAGTGAGCCAGGGACTGTGGCCCTGGGTGCCTGGCAACCACACTGCTTGGCACCAGCAGCTGCTTCCTATGTCTTCTGCCCACAAAGAAAAGCAGCTTCCAAAGTATAGCCCAGGTGCCATGTGGCCTGACCACTGTGGCTGAAGAATAGGTCAAGTGTGTGGGCGGAGTCTCAGAGTTCCCATGCTGGGCAGGTTCTGCAAATGACACCGTCAGTACAGAAACCCAGTGATGACCCTTGATGTCATGGTCCAAACATGTCATCCTGATTCATATGCTGCAGTTTCTCTCAGTGCTTCCAATCACTTCCCGTGAAACCTCCTACGTGGAGGTCCAACTCTCTTGATCAGAGATATCTGAGATGAAGTGAAAAACAGAAAAACTCACATGAAATACTCTGGTTCTGTTGCCCTGTATCGTTGGGATGGAAATTCATCTGCAAAATCCCATCTGCTTCCCAGAGTTGTTTGATAGTCACTTGAGAGAAAAGGTCACTTGGTCAAAGAAAAAAATCAGACCAACTAAGAGCATCTGCAGGACTGGGAAGTGCGCCAGTCTTTTGAGAAGGAGCCACTGAAGCCTGCACATCAGCCTCACCAGCTCCAGACGGTACCATTCACCAAACACCATGCTATTTTTTTTAAATATTTCACATTTTTAAAATTTTATGCATGGGGGTGTTTTGCCATGGTTTTCAGACTGGGTTTGCAGTACCACACACATTGCCTTCTTGAAGTGGTTCACAAATAACTTTTACCACATCCCCAAAGGCTGAGGGACCACTGTGAAGGGAGGGGAAAGGATGCCAGAGATGTGAGATGCTATCTTCAGGCCATCACACAGCCATTTCAAACATGATCTCACAGCAGCTGGGGTTGTCTGCACTGGTCCTGCACAAGGCTGGGCCAGTCAACAGCAAATCACAGACTGAGGGAGGGCTCACTGGGGGCTGTACTCCTTCCTCACTGGTGAACTTGGGCCAACTGAAAGATTCTGGAATAGGAATTCATTGATTTGAGTTTTGTACCAAAATATGAGCCTGCCAGGTATTAATGTCTGGTTCCAAAGCCCTTGCGCACACAGACTGTGCTCGCCAACATCAGTGAGTTTGACCCAAAACAAAAGTGCACAAACTGTGAAAGAGTCCTGTAAGGAGGAAGGGGAATAAACAAGGCTGTGGGGATAGCAGAGGGTGGCCATTGAAAGTAAATACAATGTACAATGAACCTGAATGAAATTGTCAAAGACCAAAATTAAGCACTGAAAATTTGAGTTAAAAATTCTAGAGAGATGAAGAGTTGTTTGAATCCCATTTGAGCATCAACTTCCTGGAGAGGAACTCTGCCACAGAAGGTTTAGTCTGCAAAGGGGCTTGGAAAGAACCACATAAGCCAGGCCACACATATGTCCCAGCCACCTCCCAAGAGCTTGCCTGTAACCAGTGGAAGAGGTTCCAGTTCACACAGCCATCGGACTTCTGGATAACATCTGGAGTGCAGCCTTTTAGTCTCCATGACCCAGAGCCTCCAAAGCCCTGCAGATAACCCCACAGCTGGCACTGAGGATCTGCAGGCCCAGTGTCAGCAAGCAGTACCCCAGGGGGCATCTTATGTTTGCCCCAGGCTACCTGAACAATAGCCACAAAACCTCTCAATGCTCATCAAAGAAACTCAAATGACCAAGGAACAGGAATTCACAGCATTTATTGGAGACCCATGTGCCAGAGACTGAGCAAACACTGGCTCCTTTCCCTTGGAGAGGCATCTCAGTTTCCTAGGGAACAGTTAGGAAGCAGGTGGGCAGCAGTACCTCGCTTACCTATGTTCTGATCAGAGATGCAGCTGTAGCTGACACAGGCCCTCCAGTTTGGGGCTTGCACTTAAGCAAGGAAGGAGATCGCAGCAGACCATCAAAGCCAGGAAGGATGCAGCCAGGCATCTCCTATAACCCCACTCCAAAACAGTGGTTTTCTAGAAAACTCTATTAACAGAGAAAAACTATTGAAAGGAGACAGCAAAGGAGCTTTGATCAATTAAAATACCATTCTACCTTCTGAACACACCCACAGGGAATGGAGCACAAATGGTCCACAAGTCAACATACACATTCAGCATGATTGTAATTACACTTGCAATCAAGTTTAAGGATGATTTCCTTGCATTTCTGGTTTCGGGAAACAAAGAATGTACTAGAAACCCTGCTGCAGAAGGTCAGGGGTGGTACTGCTCTGGAAACATGCTGAAAATAAATTACATTGATTCAGATATGAGAACCGAGCCTGGGGGATGAGAATGGTATACAAACTAAAGAAGGCATCTTGGGTCCCGGGGAGTGAAGGACTTAAAAAAGCCACTACTATCAAATAAACATATCTGGAGTACATCAGAAGGGAATGTGAAATGGTTATTTGATGGAAGCAAGGAGGGATCATTGCAGTGGGGAGGGGCTGTTGCTTATTGGAGGGGCAAATAATGGGGGTGAGAAGAATCTGCTGTAGAAGAAAAAAAGCATTGTAGTGGGAAGGTACAGTAGTGTGTATAGTGTTTGTCAGTGGCCTAGACCAGTGCTGTGACCCAGAGTTCTTGGGCATCTCAGGTTTGGACAGGTTTCCCCGTGACAGACTGGAGTGAGGGTAGTTAAAAGGAGCATGGTGTGGAGATTGACAACAGGGATTTTGGAGCTGTATGGACGCAGGAAATGCTTCTCTGAGGACAGCCTCTTCTGGAGGGCTGCCCTCAGGGTCCAGTGGGCCCCTGCTCAGGCCTGGAAGGAGAGGTGGCTGAGAGTTCAGATAACAGCATTTTCTTCCGATGACTCAGTGGGGAAGGGATCTGCAGGTCACCTTCAGGGAATCAGTGTCAGTGTATGGAAGATCTCAGGCTAGTGTGTGTCAAAAGAAAAGTGTGAACATTCTGCTGCAAGTCGCAAAAGGAATGTTTGTGGTGAGTGATTCTAGAACACAGGGTAGGGCTAGCATAACCTCTCCTGTTTTTTCAGGAGTCCTGGTTGCAGGCCAGGTCCAATACACTGGAAAGTTACATGGATATCTGAAAAAGAAAACTGGATCTGAATTTCTTGGCATATCTCAAAACAAACCACAACAGGTTACAGGCTGTACACAGCAAATGCAACCACAGACTGACTTGAGGAATGTGTAATGGGGCAATCCCTTGTAACCTAAGATGCAGAAATGTTTCTATATATGGCTCAAAAGCCAGAGCCCACAAAGGAAAATGGTGGGAGCTGTGACATACATATCGATTTTCATTCACAGAAATTTGAGAAAGTGGCAGATAGGCAATGGAAAGGTCAAGACAGTTTATAGGCAAAGAGAGAAAATCTAGTGTTCACATCACAAAGAACGCTGCAATTCCTGACACATAAGCTGTGACCCCGATACAAATCTGAGAGAGATGTGGTGACACATGCCTAGAATAGCAATGCTTCAAGACTGAGGTAAGAACATCAGAATTGTAAGCTAGATTGGGTGACACTGTAAACTTGTGTCCAAGCAAACTGCCAGGAAAAGGGGAACCCACCGCAACCAAGAGTCAGAAAGAGAAACATGGAAAATCAGATGGCCCCTAAATGCATCAAAGAGGCCAAGCAAGTCTCTAGGAAGACAAATATATATTCCAGCTGTTGGAAAGCAGCATTCTTCCCACATGGTCATTCTAAGCCAAGGCTGGTCCTCTCTGCATATCTGTGTGGAATATGGTCCCCTCACATATGCACAGATAATATGCAATACTGGTACAGTTCCTATGAAGGACAGACAGTACTCTGCTACAGGGAGTTTTCAAGCCATAACCAAAGGGCAGATGTAGCATTCTTTGGCCATGTCCTCGCCCTCTTGGCATTCCCCTAGCTAGAGATGCAATCCCAACACTTTGAAGACTGAAGCAGGAGGATTATGACTTCCCAGAAATGGGAGGAGCACATGTCCAAGAATTACCTACTGGTGTCTTTAGTAACAGTATAACTTTGATGTCTCTGCTGTCCTCGATCAGTCACTAGCTGGTTTAAACAAGAGTCATCCACACAATGTGGCACTGCATAGTCCTCAGAAAGCACCAAACAGTTCACTATATCCCTTTATGTTGTGCCTACTAGAATGTGTGGTTTAGGAAAATTCTCAGAAACCTAAAAATCAACTTACCACGGGACTGTGTCCCGGCTATTCCACTCCTCGGTAGGCATGTGCCCAAAGGATTCAACATTCTACTCCACAGATATTTGCTGAGCCATGTGCATTACCACTTGCTTTGCTAAAGCTAAGATGTGGTCACAACCTAAATGGCCTTCAGCAGATCCATATGTGATGATAATTGTTTGCTTGTCCACAACGGAACATTAGTCAGATGTAAAGAAAAATGAAATCATTAGCCGGGCGTTGGTGGCACACACCTTTAATCCCAGCACTCGGGAAGCAGAAGCAGAGGATCTCTGTGAGTTCGAGACCAGCCTGGTATACAAGAGCTAGTTACAGGACAGCCTCCAAAGCCGCAGAGAAACCCTGTCTCGAACCCCGCCCCCCAAAAAATGAAATCATGAAATGTGCAGCCAAATGATTTGAACTAGAAACTATGTTGAGTGAGGTAACCCAGACCTAGAACTACAAATGCCACACATTCTCATTCATCACTAGATCTTCAGAGGTGAGATATAGCTTAGAGTAACCAGAGAAACCATGAGAACATAAAGGGACCACAGGGGCTAACGATGCTACAGGAGACCTGAAGATAGAAATGGAAAAATGGGGTGAGCTTAAAGAGGGAAGAGAGATAAATAACCATAAGGATATCTGAAATAACCAAAGTGAACCTATTATTTTATATTTACATTTAATATATGTAATATATATATATGTATATATATATACATATATATATATTAGATAAAATTACATCAGTGGGGATGATAACGCCTCTTCCAAGAGCCATAGACTACTGAAAAATAAATCCACAGTCCCAGGCATGAGACTCTCCTTTTGAGGTGTTTCTCAGAGGAATCCAGAGACCACCCCAAACAATATAAGTTATTGCTATTGCACCTGGCTGCCTCCCAGACTTTGAAGGGAAGTCCATATTGCTAAAGACACCAGGCATTTTGGTCTTATGGCTAAGGACTCAAGCTAGATCTACAAGCTTCCTCCTTGAGGTCGAGCTTACACAGTGTCAGAAGTTGCTATGCAAGTAGCCAAGGGAAGAAAGCAAGCATTAGTCCTACCAACTGTGTTGCCTTTGAATCATAACAATGGCCAGCATACTCCTAAATGGGCAACAGTGGCACTAATCTTGGGGAGAAGCAACATCTGTCTAACTAGACTTAAGGCCTGAACAATAGGCGGTAAATCATGCCTGGCACTATAGACCTAGCCAACTACCTTTGTCTAGTGAGATCATGGAGCACACAGGAGCACACATATTCAGTCACTTTCTTAAACCACTGCAATTCCTCACTGCTTTCTGAACACTTATAATCAGAGACAAGTGTTCATCTCACCCCTCATCAAAAATAGCTCCTTTTCAGGTGGTGGAGTCTGCTGTTCAGTGCACTGGCTGCTCTTCCAGAACACCAGGATTCAATTCCTGGGCTCCCACAGGTTGGCCTGCAATTCCTGTTCCAGGGAATCTGATGCCCTCTTCTGGCATCTGGTGGCATTGTATGCGTGTATATCGGTAGGCAGACCTTTATATAGGCAAAACACCCCCACCGCTCCCACCCACATATTCACACCCACACACTCCCACCCACACTGCACACAGTCACACACACAAAACAAAAAAACCAAAATTAAAATAATTTAAGAATGAAGATTCTTTTCATCATCAGACAGAGACCATGACAGGAAGTCATAATAGTCAAACTGCAGAGAAAAACTGGGTCCTAGCCCCAACTGATACATCAACAACACAGCCTTAATGCACTAGGCACAGAGACCGCAGTGGTAGAGGGGGTGGAGGCATTCTTAAGAGGCCAGGGGAGTCTGGTGCTTGATTGGCCTTTCTATGTATGTCAGGAAATTACACCCATGACTTCTGAAAATGTGGCTGTTTAAATGAGCCTTGAAGAAGGACAGCACCGGTTGACATGCTAACATGGATGGACAATCTCACAGAGCCCCACCACTAGATGCAGAGCTACAGGCAATTAAAGACTGCTGACAGAGGGATAATTAGTTTTCCCCAGGGATGAGTTTCCTGAAAGGTTATCCACCAACTAGCACGCTATCAAAACATATATGTACAAGTAACCCTAAAATGACTCAGCAGGTAAGAGGCTAGGAGTCTTTAGAGAGAGCAGGGGTGACATGATCGGGGTTGGAGAGAGGAGGGAGGGTGGTGGTATTTTAATCACAAAATTAAATTTAGAACATAAGGACATAGAGAGCACACCCTTTTGTGAAAGAGAAAATACAAACTTAATTTGAGCCTTCTACCACGAGGTCACAGACAGTGGCAGCACCTACCCAAACTACTGTTAGTAAGTGACAAAGAAATGAAGCACTTTGCCAGTCACAGATGACAAAAAACATGGGGCTGTCCCAAATAGACACATGCTCTCCTCTGTTTCTGCCTGCAAGAGTTTCAGGACCACTAGATGGAGAATGGTGGTCTCCCTCAGGTTTCTTGGGGGGAGACTGAAGTAGCTGGATTCTTTGGGGGTAAAGAATGGTGGCTGTACAAAGTAGGGAGACAAATGTGCAACGCCTTGAGAACTTCAAGCTCTCTCTGTTTATTGGCAGCCATCTCGGGGCCTCCAGGAGCAACCCCTGATGTTCCACAGTGCTGAAAATTGCCTGCATCTCAGGCAGCAAAGAGGAAACCAGTCTGCGAGTTGTGGGTGCTCACCCAGAATGCTGGACAAGAAGAGGAGACCTCTAGCTTCCCGAGCAACACACACCACACATGCATCCCAACCAGGGTTAAAACTGAACCTGTTGTGAACCAAGCTCACCCAGTGGCCTGGGCACACTTCAACAAACTCCACATGGTACAGAGCAGCACCCCCAGGCTCTAGTCAGAAAACAATTGTGTGTGGAGATTCAGTAAATTGTGGCACATATGATGCACACTAGTGATGTGGGAACCAAGAAACACACAGAGAAGAAACAGCTACCAACAGATTCCATGCCAAAACCAGTATAAAGAACCCAGAAAACCAGATGGCCCCAGTACATGACTGGATGGAGACTGTCAGTAGACACATGCAATATCCTAAAAGGGACAAAATGAGAATTTCCCTGGAACATTAAATGTCACATGATGAGCTGCCAATCAGACTGCAAATCCAAGAACTGCTGAGGCTGGTAGGAGGCTAGTGGTGAAGTGTTTGTATACCAAGCAGAGGCCAAGAGTTGTATATCCGTCTGTGCAAAGGAAAAAAGAGCTACTGGTCTAAGGAAGTGAAGAGTATCACAAAGTGTTCCATTGGAAACAGGGGAAAGGGAGTGCAATTCAAGTTTCTGTTGAGTGGCATTTCTGCAGTGTAAGTCACAGAACAACGTGTTTCCTATTGCAGCTCTGGGAAGGCAGAAGAGAAAATGTATGAGTGGAGCATGCATATGTCGGGTGGTTTTTTTCTCCCCAGACAGGGTTTTATTATGTAGCTCAAGATGGACTCAACACACAATCCTCCGACCCTAGTTTTCAGAGACCTGGGCCTGGGATTATAGTCCCGTAACACCATGCAGACTCGTATGAGTGCACTCATGTAGGGCAGCTGTTCTTAAAATTTTATTATTGGGATTTTATACATTGCACTTTACTCATATCTATGCGCTTTCCTTCCTGGACCCCTTCCAACCATATAGCCAACACCCCGCTCCAAATGTCCTGTCCATTTTTCTTTCCTTTTTAAAATCCACTGAGTTCAAGTAGTGCCACAAATGCCAAAGGGTCGAGGGCTGTCCACTACAGCACAGGAAACATATGGACCATATCCCTGAAGATAATTGGCTCTGCCTCCCCCAGCAGCCATCAACAACTGTTACGAGTGCTTCAGCTAGTGGTAGAAATGAAGAGTCCCAGTCTCCTCTGGGCTAGAATGCTGACTAGCCTGAGGTTGTGCAGGTAGCCACAAATGCTGCGAGTTAAGGACTACAACAGCCCTGGCATGTTTCCTCTGCATTGGCTACAAAGAGAGACAAATAATATAGATGCATGAGGAAGGGGGGTACAAAAGCACAGCATGTTTCATTCACAACGTGTGTAAGAGAGGAGAGAGAGAGAGAGAGAGAGAGAGAGAGAGGGAGGGAGAGAGAGAGAGGGAGGGAGAGGGAGAGAGAGAGCGCTATAGGGGCACATGGCATGAATTCTGATAGAGGGGTAATAGCTAAGGGGTTTATCATCTTGTAAACAATGGTTAAAATATTTTCCAATGAATTTTAATCAAACAAACACTATACAGGCTAAAAATGTATATATATATATATATATATATATATATATATATATATATATTATACAAGTATCTATGAGTACATAGATATGTATGTATGTACGTATGTATACCTGGAGAGTGAGAGTCTTTCTCAAGTAAAAGTTGGGAGAATTCTTTACTGGGTGTCCTAGTTAGCTACTGATTTTGGTTAAACATAGCCCAGAGTCATTTGGAGAGACTCAGATGTTGGATTGCTCAGGTCAGATTGCCCTGTAATCATGTCTTTGAGAGAGAAATTACCTTTATTACAGATTGATGTGGAGCAGTGCTTCAACCTTCCTAATGCTGTGATCCTTCAGTACAATTCCTAATATTATGGTCACCCATAAACTATTTTTCTGGTGACTTTATAACTGTAATTTTGCAACTACCACGAGTTGTGAATATCTGTTATGCAAGACTCCTGTGAAAGGGTTGTTGACTCCAAGCAAAGTGGTCACGTCCCACAGATTGACAATAGGTGTTGTGGAGGTTCCAGCCCACAGTGAATGGTTCCATCACTGGGCAGGTGGTTCTGAGCTGTATCAAATACCTACCCGAATGGAGATGCACTCAATAGCCTGTTAGCAGCTTCACTCCAACTTGTCTGCTTTACTTCTCACCTCAGGGTTTCTGCCTTGAATCCTGCCCCAACCCCCCCTTGATGAAGAATTGTGACCTGGGTGTATAAGATGAAACAACTGCTTTCCTACACAAGCTAACTTTTGCAGTGTTTCATCACAGCTCCAAATATCAAACTAGAACACCAGAAGACCCCTCTTCTAGAAATTCTGCAAAACATTCTCTAGGCAGAAGGAGTAGTTTAAAGAAACTTGGATCTAGACGAGGAAAGTTATCTATGGGAAAAGGAAGAGATGAAGGTAAAACACCAAAATACTGTGATTTAATTGCACTAAAGGGTAATTAAAGTATAAAGAGGACATAATGGCGGCATCTTCTGTTTGTATCTATTGCAGTTGTTCATCTGGTGGGTCATTGTTTCCAGAGAGTGTAAGTGGGGACTTCGGGTTCTGCAAGGAAACTCAGCTAGAAGTGCAGGGGAACCATCTTAACTCAGCTAAGATCACCTAGTAGTCCACGTGCACAAAGAAACTCAACTAGAAACACAGAATTCTGGGGGACTGCATGCTTGCAGCGCAGTGTGTGAATTGTCAATCATGAGTGTGACTCACCTGGTGGGCATGTGTACCACCAACTCTCACATCAGAAGGAAGCTGCTGCAGGATGTGTCACACAGAAGCAGAGGAGGGTCAGGGTACAGCACTTGGATGTGCAAGTGCCCCTCGTCCTCATCAGCACGTGCAGGTAAACCAAGGAGTGTCACCTGCAAGTGCACAGCAGCACCATGATGGACATAACAAGTTAGGTGTTCCAGGGTGACTTGCTGAGAGTGGGGGTGCAGGACAGAGGCTCAGTTTGAAAGGCAGAAGGTCGCTTGGGTTTGAACAGCATGAGGGACATTCACTTGTGAGGGAAGGTGAATTAGAGTCCGTTATTTGGGATTTCAGATAACCAAGAATCCTCAACTGAAAACTCAGTTGCATCACTTACTCTCATCTCTGAGCCCCAGAACACCAGGAAGTTTCTCATGGAGGTATTTGTGCAACAGGATCACATCTGGAAGTTACTACACACCCGAGGGTCTCAAATTGACCTAAAATAGCTTTAGAGAGACTTGTGAGATATAGCAGGCACGACAGTGTGACACGGCCAGACCTGAAGTCCTACTGACAGCGTGACACAGGCAGACTTGGAGGTCTATCGAGATGACTGGGTCTCTGGAAAGCAGATATAACAGAGTCAGCTGCATTTGCACCACAGAAATCTCTCCTGTGTGTAAAGTTGCAGCATTAAGTTTCATCTGAGACTTTATCAGCACAGGGGTACTCAGTTTGAAGTGTGTGTACACCAGGAAACATCACCTAGACGTGAGAGTGCAACAGATTCTTACATGAAAGTTCAATAGCAGTGCAGCTATAATGGCGGGATTCAATGCAGTCTGATTTCAGAGGCCCAGTACAGAAGGGTGCCTACGTGTGCATGTCAATTTGGGATGCTCACTCAAGGGTGTATTGTCGACAGGAAGGCTCATCTAGAAGAGAAAGTACATTGGCATTTGTTCTGAACATTGAGATTTACCAGGGAGACTTACCTTGGAGCAAAGGCCCTACAAGGTGTCTTGCCTGAAAGGGTGGATACAATAGAGTCACCTCACACCTGAGAATGCATGTGCACCAGGAGTTCTCACATGGAGTACAGTTGGGCCAGGTAGTCTCACCGGGAAATGCATACCCAGCAGAGAATTTGCCCTAGAAAGCTGAGATGGGTCAGGTGACTCACATATTGTCCCAGGGACCGAGATGCAGAAGCACATCAGAGAGACTCATGAGACTTTAGAGGCATAGATGAGTCTAATCTGGAAACAAAAGTGCCAGCCGAATCTGACTCAGAATTTCAGACACACCTGGACAGACAGGAGCAAAGGAAGTGCAGCAGCCCTGTGGTTTCTTGACTGCAGGTGCAAGTGGACCATGGAGACTCACACATGTGTACAGGTGCCCCCTCCGCAGGGAGCATCCCAGATGTCGCAGGTATTCCAAGGAGACCAGCCTGGGAGTGTTTGCAGCAGTATGCAGAATGCACCATGGATCATGCAGAAGTTCAGAGTCAGAGCAGAGACCCTGCCGGGAGTGCAGGAGCAGCATGACCTCTCACCTGGAAGCGCCTGGTCACTAGGGAGTGGAGGGACCCCAGAGAGTCTTTCCATAGAGCAAAGGTGTGCTGGGCTGTAGGGTCTCATAGTGTATGCACACCTAGAAATCACTTGATGAGGTTCAAATGGTTTAGGGACTCTCATGTAGCAAAACTGATTCAGCAGAGGGTCTCTTCAGGAAGAGACATCCTACCAGGGGGTCTCAAATGGAAGTGAGTGTTCCAGGGGGCTTCAGCTATCAATAAAAGTATAACAGAGGTCTGGGAATGCAAGTACAAAAAGGACAGTATCTTTGAAATGTACATGCATCAGAAAGTCTCACCCTGGATTTAAAGCGCTCCAGGGAGTCATTGTCACTTGGGATGGCAAGTGCACCAGACTGGGAGTGAGATGCATTAGCCTCTCTCCAGGGGTCTAACAATCCATGGAGAACCTGCAAAGCAGCCCTATCAGAGTATGAGCATTTCAAACAAACTGGTGACATTTTATTGACAGGGATGCCAATGCCCCTCATCTTAAAGTTGTAGATAAGGGTCTAGCCTGGGTCTGCACAAAAAATGTAAGAGTCATCTGGAAATGCAGAGGAACCCAGGAGACTCACCTGTAAGAACCAGGGGATAAAATCCTACTTGAGCACGAGAAGAAGCACTGTGAGTCTAATGTGGAATTCAATACATCAGGGGCTCTCTTATGAGACCGGGCACACCAAGCCTCCGTATCTAACAACTCAGGTATTCCAGCTTTGCTTCCCTGGAGGTCATGTATGCCATGGCATCCTCCAGGATGACACTGTCACAGGAGGATATCACCTGGGAATTCTGGTACCCTAGAACCTCTCATAAGGTAGTGCAGGTACACCCAGATGTCAGCATCTGTCTCCTGGGGTCACTCCTGTGACTCTTTTTGTATCTATTCTTCAGCCTGCCAGCAGCCTCACTCATCCCTGGGGCCATCAATTCTAATTCCAACATGCTCTGGTCCCCTAGTTTGACCTGTGAGTACTGGTCCCAATGGTAGGGAACAATGGCAAATGAACACTGTCAGCAGCACTCATGCCCATGAGGGATATGGGTAAGGGCAGGAGCTGGTCAGCCAGTGCTGCCTATGTCTCTTCCTGTTAGTGCCACCTCCAGGGAAGCAGCGAGGTTCCATGTCTGAAGGTGCAGGTCAATAGCGTCAGAATCTGCGTATTTGAAGGGGAACACATGGCAAAGGCCAGGCGTCCTCCAAACAGGGAGGACTGAGACTCATTATTTATGATTCCCTGTGCTTTCTAGGAACTTTGATTTGGACGGGGCTGAGATAGATTTCATGTGGTCCATTTGGCAGTGCCCAGACCTACAGGAGCAAGGTTCTGGGTGTCTGCAATGATCAGAGGGGCATGACCAGGTGGATGTAACACCCTAACTGCCCCCAACTTTTTGTGATAACATCACAGTCCCCAAAGTGGTGAAGCCTGTTTTTCTTTACTGCTTGTTTTCCTGGCAGCCCATTCAGAGAAGTCAGTCCAGGCCTGGTATTCTCATGTGAGGTGAAGCCACAGACAGGTGTGAATTAAAGCACCTGCAGGGGCTGTCTCTACAGAGAAAGTTCAAGAAATCTGTTACATGTGTTCTGATTGGTTTTCTGACAACTTGACACAAGCTAGAATCACCAGTGATGAAGGAACTTCAGTTGAGACAATGCTCCCATAAGATCAGACAGAGGGCAATACTGTGGGACATTTTCTGGATTAATGACTGATATGGAGGGCACAGCCCACTGTGGGTGGTTCTAACCCTGGCTAGATGGTCCTAGGTTTTACAAGAAAACAGACTGACCAGGTAGTAAGCAACAGTCCTCCATGGCCTCTTTTTCAGTTGCTGCCTCCAGGTCTTGCTCTGTTTGACTACCTCTGCTGATTTCCTCAATGATGCACCATGACCAGGAAGTGTAAGCTAAAATAAACCCTTTCCTCCCCAAGCTGATTGTGGCCATGCTGTTTTGTTACAGTGATAGAAACCTAAGTAAGATACATGGCCACAGCCATTCTTAACCTCCGCATGCAACTGTACAGTGTGCTGGAGTCAGCTCAGCCTCCTTTCATATTCAGGCCAGGTGTATTGACCTCTGAATAAGGCAGGCTGCAGATGCAGGACTCTATGATGCTGCTGTACTCAATGTTGTCGGCCCTGTCATTAACCCACCAGAGTACCAGGCTGGGCACCAAACAGCACCAGGTATCTTGGATGTAGCAGAGTCCCATTGCTCTGAGTACAGGATCATCTTTGCTCCAGGGGCCAGGGGAACAAAGAAGACAGCATAAACTTTTCTGAACAATGTCACAGTCTTTCATTTCTGTGTAGACCTAAGCTAGACTCACAGCCATCCCAGTAAAGTTAGGTAAATTAACATGAATCCTGAAAAAAATACCAACAGTTGCTTTGAAGCATTGACCATCTGCTATAGAAGCCCTGCTCACACTGGCCATAAGGTTAAATTTCTACAGGGTGTGAATAGATCTGCACCCTGTGGTCACTCCTTCCTTTGAACATCATTTAGGAATGACACAAAGGAAACCCATCAGCTTCAGGCAGTAACAAAATGAATCCAAATGGTAAATGAAAGAAGACAGAACCAATAGGGACAACTCATCCAATTCCTCCTACCCCACACCTTGTAAAAGGCAAGATTATGGTGATGTATATACGATCTGTCTTCATGGCTTTCAAAGGAGCACCTTCTTACTGTGTTCTTACCGGGCAGTGCAGGAGTGTGGCATATGGAAAGAAGGTTCCCAGTGTCTTATTAACTGTAAGTGGTGACTCCAGCAGATCAGCCTCCTACCTCATAACCTCACATAAAAGTAATCTCAGACTTAAAGGGCATGTCTCCCAAAGTACCGCATTGGATATTGATGCTTTAGTATATGAAGTTTTAGTCAACACAGCCAGTCCACAACTATGAAAAGAAAAGTGAGTTTCACTGTATGCACAAGTCATTAAATAACCATGCTACCAGGTTCTCATCCACACTCACATATTTGAGAGGACCAGTTGCTCCTGGGCACTGGTACTACAGTTACCACAATGTCTAAATGGCAGATAGTGTTAAAGGTAGGCCATCATTGTAAGATACTCCTTTCATAAATACTTCATTTTTCCTTTCAATATGCCAATATTTAGGAGGACAGGGAAATTTAGCTTCCTAATCAGCAGCTGTTAGATTTTCTCCTCATGTCCTGGCCTTTCTTCAGTGAAGGCATGGCAGTCAAT
Organism: Cricetulus griseus; assembly: GCF_003668045.3. NCBI lineage: Eukaryota > Metazoa > Chordata > Mammalia > Rodentia > Cricetidae > Cricetulus > Cricetulus griseus. The sequence continues at coordinate 44,983,890 of NC_048604.1, read as the reverse complement.
GAGCCTGTAAAGCTGCCTTCATGTTAGCATGGGTTCCACTGAATACTAACAGCAAATAGAACTGGCTGCTGCTGTCAAAACGCAGCCTTGTCACTAAAAGGCAGTGCTTCAGCAAAGGCTGTTTCAAGACAGCTTGCACTCTAACTTTGCCACCAGGAGCCCCGGGGAACTCTAGTAGAGTGTGAAACTATTTTAACCAGGCCACAAGGGGAGAACTTGTCATGATAGGTCAGCAATAGGCCTGTGAATTGTGCAAGTGCACCCTTCATTTGCATGAAGGACTGCTCTGAGAGCTGCAAGCACAGTCCTCCATATGTATTCAGCTCTGTGTCTTGATGAGAATGACCATCATCCTTCATTTGTACAAACAGCAGCCCTGACTGATAAAATGGGCAGGCACATCTCAAAGTGTGTTTCCACTGGGGAGTCTCATCTGGGGGTCAAGGTGCCCAGGGACTCACACTAAAGTTTAAATATACTAGCAAAGCAACACTGGGGTGTTGGGGTACAGGGAAGACTCATCTGTCAGGTCAATAGCAGAAAAGAATCCTGAGTGCAGGTTCATTAGAGAGTCTCACCTGTAAATGAATTATCACCAGGGGATCATATTTGAAAATAATTAGGTTCAGCCAGACAGGCTCTTTGGGATTTTGTGGGATGTGCACATGGGTAAAGGAGCCCATTGGGAGATCACAAGTACCACATGCAGCGCCAGAGTTCTTCTGAACCATGATAGCCATAAGCATAGGGTAGGAGCCACCTGAGCCTGCCATACATTTACGTGGTGAACAGTGTCAGAGACTCACCAGGGAAGCCCTCAGACTGTGGTGATTTGGAGGTTCTATTGGAGTCAAAGGAGTTGGGAAGTGGGAAGAGGCCTATGTATGGGCCTCAGCCTAATAGGTAGACAATGACATACAAGTGGTGTCAAATTCATATTACTGAGAAGATTCCAGATGTAGGCATGACTGAAGCTGAAGTCAGAGTGAGCCCCATCCTGCACATGACAGCTCAGAGGGCAGGCAAACACAGATCAGAGTCTGATCCCTTCCTTTTTGTCCATATAGGCCAACCTTAATCAACACAGGCAGCCATCTGGAGACCTGACTGAGAGCCAAGGGACTAGCATGTTCAAACTCAGGCTTCTAAAGCCCTGCAGGGTCTCTAGATGCACACACACTGTAATCACAGCAGAAACACATAGAGTCTCCTACAAATAGAACTGCAAGCACCATGGGCCTCTTAGTCAAGAGTCCCGTAACCCTGCTGAGTCCAATTCTCTTTGAAAATGGGGGCCATATGACCATCCACCAGGGAAAATGGAGAAGAGTAGGCCTAGAGTCAAGGTCTTCATTACCTGGACTTGGGCAATCATTAGACTGCTTCTGGAGCTCTCCATCTCAAAGTGGGATGTGCTCAGACCCATGGGCTCCTGAAGAGAGATATTGAGAGTAATGGGGACTCTAGTCTTGCACTGTCTTCCTTCTCATTGCTCTGCCACCCCAGGAGCCAAATTTCTCCAACTTTCCATGTCTGATCAACCAGAAGACATGGGCCTCATCTGCTTTGGTCCTGGTCCTGGCAATACAATCCACTGTGCTGGTGTCCTAAGGAAATGACCAGGGCTTAAGCCCTGGGGATAATGAGCCACAGCTCTTGTTCTCTAGATGTTCACAGACCTCCTTGATTTTCAATTCCAATCTTTGATCTGCTCCATGGGGTTCCTACTTGTGCACCCAGGGAAAGACCTTAAAAAGAGTTGAGCACGCTGGGGAGTGGGCTCAGTGCTTGCTGTGGAGGCAACAGTGCATACTTTTAAATCCCAAGCATCCACATAAAAGTTAGGGATGGCCATGTGTAGCTATGACCACAGCATTGGTGTAGGGTGACACAGCCACCTTTTGGAAGCTTGCTGGCCAACCAGCTCATGAGATTCAATGATTGACCCTGACTCAAAAGAAAAGGTGGAGGGTGATAAAGGAATACACCTGACATCCTCCCCTAGCCCCCACCTTTGTTCTCAAGGCCCTCACTTACACATACGGCACAGATACATGCACGTGCACACGCACGCGTGTGTGAGAACACACGAACACACACACACACACACACACACACACACACACACACACACACACACACACACACACAATTTAAGTGAGTATAATGTAGAGCAGGGAACGACTTGATTCTGACCACAGAACTACCCATGTCCCTTAACCAACCCATCCCTAAATGGCAACTTTCTGGTTTCTCTAAGTATGGTCAGATTGCCAGTTCTAATCATCCAGAGATTTGAGAAAAAGGAGTTTATCCCTGATGGACATGTGAAGAGGCACACTGGATTGGCATTGCAGAGGGCTTGCTCCAGAGGTTGGAACATCCCAGACCTTGTGATGCTGAGTGGTATGGACACAATCCTAGTAGGCTCAGCTGAGCAGTATGGACACAATGATCCATCAGGCTCATCTACCCTAGTCTTACTCATTTAAATGTAGTCAGTGCCCTCCTTCACTAGAGCCACAATAGTCCAAAGCCTGAAAGATGCAGTTGCTCCTCAAAGAAGGGCACATATGGTCCTAGTTGCTTTCAGGCCAGGAAGAGAAATAAAGAGAGTCTGACAGCCTTTGCAGCACAAGTGGGAATTCTCTAGGCAGAGTTATCATATCTTAGTGCATCTTAGGATTGCCTGAGGAAGAGGAGGAAATAAAGGAGGAGGAGGATCAGGGCAGTTTCTTCAGGAGTGGGTAACCTGAATAAGGCATAATGTCCACCATAACATGAATTCACTGTAATTAAAGCAATGCCCATAATAGAAAAAGGATTTTTGGACAACCTACAGCTTTCACTAGGGTATTGGTGGTCAGTGAACCCCCACAGGGACATGTTGAGGGTTGACCAGCGATCAGTTCTCTTAGGTAGCCAGTGGGAGACAATTTCCTCAAAGGAGAACCAAGCCCCAAGGAGGACTTAGCCACTACTGTAGGGATTACTCTGTTCACTGACTCTCATTAGGCAATACAAAGTGTGATTTCAGAGCCCCAGGCTGGGGCAGTAGCCACTATTTTGTGACTGAACTGGTAGCAGAAGCAAGAATTCCTTCTGGATGGGGCATGGAGAAAAAAAGGAGACGAGAAGCAGGGAGCACGTGAACTCAGTGGGAAATATTTCTGTGTCAGAAGCTGGTTTGGGAGTTGATCACATCAAACAGCTGCATGTTCAAAAGGCATTATCCCTGAAGAGAGGCTTGCTATGTGCAGAAAGCTTGATCCTTAAGAGAGACTTACCATATGCAGAAGGTATGTTCCTGAAGAGAGCCTCACCATGGGCAGCTGTGATCCTGAAGAGAGGTTTACCATGTAAAGAAGGTGTGATCCCTGAAGAGAGACTTACCAAATGCATAAGGTGTGATCCTGAAGAGAGGTTTACCATGTAAAGAAGGTGTGATCCTTGAAGAGAGGCTTGCTGTTTTCTATTCTGATTAGCATTCAGGCTAACAGTTTTGGTTCTGATGACTGGACTGCCGTTTTATATTTTAGAAAGACCCAGCACAGCTTGTTTTGCCTAAGACTGCTTGTCATGTTCTATATGACTTTGGCCCCCTTCTGCCTGTATCAGTTGCTGAGGACAGTTGTAAGTCACCCCAGGCTTAAGAGACCTCTCTTCAGAAGTCTTTCTTTCCTTGTCCTGGGAGCAGCTGGACTCAGGTTCCTGGACAAGTCCTGCAGCCATGTACCTGACTGGAGTCAGGGTTTTGTATGACCAGTCCCAAATTCTCAGTGCTAATACAGCTGTGTCATGGCCTCCCTTTCAAACTGTGAATTGGCCACAGTGTCTGAAAAAAAAAAGGTATGTGTATGCACCAGAATAGCTATGCCTTCACCACAACAGACTTCAATGGACAGGGTAGATGAAGGCACAAAAAGGTAAGCCCAAGAATCAGGTTGGCCCCTAAGTACTGTGCCCTTGTATCTACTATTGAATGCACATTAATTTACATTATTAGTTGCTTATAGGTGGTGTGAGAATCACCTTCTGGGACAGATGCCTCAACTCCTTTCTACAGGGCACAGAGAGCACCATGGATTCCTCCAGAAGGCGGGCAGTTCCCAGGTTCCAGTGTCCACCAAGGGCTGAAAACTTACTACTCTTTTACCAAGAGGCATGAGAAGGGGAGGTATCAGGCCAGGTGCATACCCAGTTTATCACTGAACATAACCTTCCCCAGGTGCTACCATTGTCTACTGCAGATCTTATGTCAGCGTATTCCAGGACTCCGGAGCCATCAAACAAATCATAGTATGACAAGCCAAAGAAAACAAGTGATCCAGTCTCCTTCAAGAATCACCATGACAACAGGGAGGGATACTGCAATGTATTTGAAACCAGGGCACATGTGCAAATACACAGGAGGCCCTGCTTGCTCCCTGCTGTTACTCTGCATCTGGCCTTCAGATTAAGGTCACCCACAAAAATGCAGTTACTAATCATTCGGAGACAAAAGAGTCTGGAGAGGGCATCTAAGATGCCATGTATGCATTGAAAGGACCAGGACATGTCCCACTTATAGAGAGTTTAATTATTCAAATTAAAAGTTCATGTCAAAGCTTGTGACGTAGGTCAGTGTTGAGGTACTTGCCTGCTATCTGCAAGGCCCTGTGTTTCATCCCTTGACTCAAGGATTTAAAAGTTCAGGCATTGTGAGACAGGATGCTAAGGTCAGAAGGATGAAGACTGGGTCAGGAAAACTAAAAGCTCAAAGCGAGCCTGACCCACAACTCTGGAGGCAAGCATGTTAGTGGTACAGTGCTAGCTTGACTAACACCCATAATACCTTGTGTGGAATCACCAACGCTTTGGCTGAGATGCACTATATGACATTGTGTCCTGACTGCTCACTTTTGGAATGTAGTCAGGCTTCCTCAATGTCCTTCATGAAAGTAGCTCCCCATATGGGTCCTTCTCCTCCTGTGAGTTTCCCTGAAATAACCATACAGAAGAGCATTCATGATCCCAGCCTTGCAGACCAAGCTCTGAGCTAAAAGAATGTGTGGGATGTCATATGACAAATATGTCACCAGGGAGGCCCTACTGCTGCTAAGAACCCCACATGTATACTAAAATCCCTGATAGGACCTCAGTCTGTGCCTGAGATCCTAGTACCTGTGTACACGTCACTAATATGAGTGCCCCTAGCGTCTGGGAGGAGGCTCCTTGGTCTCCATTCCTAACACTTTTCACAGTGTCTTCTGCCACATGACTCACCCATGAAGACAGAAACCCTTACATGACAGAGATCCCACAGCAGGTCTGTCTTGGATAACTGTGCCCTCCCACGTATTTTCCCACATGATCAAAAACATATGTACAACACTCTCTCTCTCTCTCTCTCTCTCTCTCTCTCTCTCTCTCTCACACACACACACACACACACACACACACACACACACACACACACACACACACACACACACACACAAAACATGAACATATGCATACACTTCTCTGAGTCTTTTCATACTCTGTTTCCTGCAAAGTGACAACTGTCCCTGTCTCTAATGACGTCTCAGTGTTGTTTCTTTGTCAGTTACTCATAGCGCATGCTGAAGGCTCTGAGAGAACGTGTGCAGCTGATTCTGCATCTCTCTGTGTCTTCCTCTCCCTCTCTCAGTATTTAAATACTCTAAATTTTATTAGTTCTATAAGACTTTATTATAGCATGTTTTGATCATATTCACTCTATTCAAAACTCCACAATTTGTATTCCAATCTCTCTCTGTCTCTCTGTTTCTCTCTGTCTCCCTGTCTTTCTGACTCTCTGTCTCTCTTTCTCATTCTTTCTTGTCCTTCAAGACCAATTCATGCTGCACAGATATACTTTGATGTATGGTCAGATCTCTCAACATTCAAAGGACTGAATGTTGGGATTGTTTTGGGCAGCTCAGGTGGCCATGAGTTCTCCTGTGAGCACACTAGCCTCATGTAGGAACTTGCTGACAAATCACTTGAATTGACTTAAGGGTAAAGAGAATGCCCTCTGACACTCTGGAAGACTATCATTAAGAAAATGCTTTTGATAGAGAAAACTGATGGACACTGGAAGGAAAAGATGAGGTGATAAGAGCAATAAGGTCCCCTTTGAGACCCTAGAGTAAAGGAGACTTCCCTGAATAGGGGAGGGTCTGTCTCCTGGGTGGGGAATCTCAATCGGTAAGGAAGAAGACAGGAGGGTTCTCTCAGATTTCAGATCACAGCCATGTGTAAGGGCATGAAGGAGATTCAACTAGAAGGTCAAGTGAACCACAGAGGTACACCTGCAAAGGAAGATAGGCCACAGACTCTGACATTAAGAGTGTGGTGGTGTTATCAAGACTCACCAAGATGGGAAGGTGCCACAGAATTTTAATGGCCAGAGAGACCAGAGTGACTACATTTCAGGCAGACTTTGTACTATTCTCATAATCTCTGGGTCTAGTAGGTTGCCCCGAAGTGTATTTCATGCCCAAGTGGTCTACAAGCACACTGGAATAAATCTTGAAGGAGAGGACTTTGTTTTTGTACTTTACTTCAAGTCTGCTGCTAGATTATGAACTTATGAGGTTTTGGGTATTTAGAATTCTTGCTTCCCTGACCCCACCTGTCCCAGGACCAGAAATAATACTAGGATCATCTCCCCTGTTTTTTTTTCACCAAGTAATCAAAGTCTAGCATTTCAGTTCCTGGTTTTGTAAGGTGCTGATGTTGTGGAGAATTTCATGCTTCATTACCTTCAAGTGTGCTCTAACACACGAATACATACCTGACAATCCCCTCTAATCATCCAGGTGCTGAGTAGTGAGTTGATCTGACTGCTTCTGGCTGAAGGGTCTTCCACTCTTGATCACTTTCAGACCTTGAAAAACAATCAAGTGTATGGAGACACATGGAATAAGGTTTCTCCAAGACTATCTGAGGATGGACATTTTACAATCAAAAGAAGATAAAATTAATGCACAGTTAAGACTGAAAGCTCCAATGACTAAAACATGGTTACCACTAACATAATGAGAGGGATAGATAATTTTTTCCTGATAACCTGGAGATGAAATTCTGAAGGTTTTCTCAGAAAGAGCTGGTGGTGACTCATGTGCTTTGACAGTAGGGGGGGAACTGTGATTGGTATGTAAAATGACAGCTCACAAAAGCTGGGAACCCAGAGCACACTGCAGAATGTCTTTTACTGGGGCCTCTGTTGATGTAAATTTCTTACAGTTAGCTCAGCTGGGCTCTGATACTTTCAGTCTCCTTGGTTGGTTTCTGCTTCTCACAGGCAGCTTGGCAAGTCTCAGAGTGACTATCAGCAGTTTAATAAGGAAGGGAGGGAGGGAGGCAGGGAGGGAGGGGCCTAGTGAATCTGGTCATTTCAGGGACTTGTTGAAACTCTTTTGAGTTGTTTCCTTTCTGAGTTAAGGAGCTTCCCTGCAGGATGGAATGTTCCAGTCCTGTCGATTGCTACACAATAAAAGTCCAGCATTGGGCTATTACCCCGTGGGCAGCTGGGATACAAGTCCTTAAGAAATTACCTGGCAGACGAGGAGTTAAAGTCACACTTGAGCATCAGGTTGCAGAAAACATAGTCTATAATGAGGCTAAGCAGGAGACTTTTAATCTGTTTAGGAATGGGGTAGCTATGATTGCTGTACCTGGCATTTCAGAAGCCCATGCGTGGGGCCTAATGGACAGGCATCTAAGGATAGAACGATTGGTTTTTCCTTCCAGGAAAGGTGATCACAGCTATTATTGTAGGATTTCATGAGGGGTTGCAGATAATTGGGGCCTGATTTTTCCAGGAGTCTCTACCTAGTATAAGTATAAGCAAAGAGCAAGTTATTCACAGACATTATGGAGGTGCAGGAAAATGTATGGTCAGAGGAGATCTATCAAGGTCCATTACCTCACAAGAGTTGGAGCTCTGTTGCCCAGAATGAGAGTGAAGAGCAGAGTAGGAGGCCTGGTTATCTAGGAGAAAACTAAACATCCTACCTGTGACTTCCTGACTCATACCAGGCTCTGTCCCATTGAAAGTGATTGTCAAGTTGGATGCCAAGTAGAGCTGAAGGCTTCTGCTCTGATGTGGAGGTCTTTCAGTTGTGGAGACAATAAAGCCTGTTCTGTATTGCCATGGGGAGGCAAAGAATCTTGGGAGGGTGTTTGCCATTTGACAATTAACATCGCATTGCCCTCATGCTGAGAGTCCCAGTCAACACTGTCAGGGCATTTACTCTGGAATAGAAGCCATCAGGAGATACCAGGTCTCTCAGTCAGGCTTCAAAAAGGTGTGCATGCCTTTTGTTTTCTGACCTCTCTAGAAGCTTTAACCTAATGTTATCTTCTCTCTTCTGTCCCTAACTGCATGTTCTAGAAAGCAGGATGATTTAGATTTCATAAACGATAGTCAAGTTCCCTATGACAGTTTTCTAATATACTACTGATATCAGGAGCAGTTTGAGGATGGAATCTGTTCCCCAAATGATTTTGCATTCCTAGGCATTAACGTCAGCCAAAGTATACATTTGTGGAGCCATCTGCAGGCAGTTTGGAAAGGCAGTAGGGATTTTATTAGGTCCCTGACCACTACTTCCTAGTTACTGGCTATACCTAGCACTTATTTGAATTGGTCAAACATATTCATCACATACATCTGGCTCCTTTATTTCAAACATTTATACAAAGAGGTAAATAAGCCAGTCTCTCTGGCCAAGTGTGTTCCATCTGTTAAAGGTTTGGATACTGAATGTGTCCCACTTCTGAGGGATGGATCTGCTAAGTGAATCAATGGGACTCCAGGGAGAGCGACACGTCTGGAGCAGAAAGCAAAAACATGACTTAGTAACCAGGGCAGCCCGATTTAATCAGAAACCTGGAAACCAAGCAGAGTCTGCTTCCACAATTCCAGAGTTACCTTGGCAGGTAGAGGACAAGTTCCTGGCCCGGGAGGGTCACGTTTCTCAAGCTCTCTGTGAACTGGATGTAGCCCTCCCTTCTGGAGTTGCTTTGGATGGCAGGCCAAGATTCACCTTTCTTTGCTTTTCCCTTTTCCTCCCTTTCCTCTCCTTTCTTTCCCTTGTTTCTCACCCCTTTTGGTCCCCTTTCAGCCACACACTCTCCCTCTTCACCCCTCCTGTTCTTCCACAGCAAAAATAAGCAGATATAACAGGAGGAACAGCTAAAGGATCATGCTCCTGAGATTTTGATTTGGGCTCAGTGGGGAAGCACAATGCAGTTCTTCGGTTTTCTGGAATAGGGACACATGGCTAGAAATAAAAATAGAAATAGAGACCTTTTTCAAGAAAAGGAACACTGTTGGATGTGTGCTGAGTAGGGGAAAGTTATGTTTTCCTAAAACATAGTATCAGTGGTGAATACAGCAGCCTTCTCTTGTTTGTATTTCTTGGGCTTTTCCCACATAAGGTCCTCTTGTTGAACAGATGAGGCAGCGTTTTCAGTCTTCCTCTGCCTATTGACTTCTTCCATCACTCATCTCAATGCTGTACCTCCAGTCCCTACTCTCATGCCATATGGAGCTGGTTTGCTTTGTGCTCCGGGCATCAATGTGTAAAGATGGGACATGTGCAAATCCTGTGCTTTTGATGGCTTTTTCCATGGCCTGTTTATTTGACAGGATGGTTCTGATTTTGTTTGGCCGCACGCTCCGCTTGCTTGCTTTTCTCCATAGCATGGTTCAGCATCTGTCTGCAGGTGGTTTAATCTTTAACTCAGTGTTTGTAGTATGAAAGCTGTTTGTTCTCATCTTGGGTCACTTTGATGTGCCAGCTGATCTTATCTCTGCTGTCTGATGTTTGAATAAACACTCCTCGGGTGTTGCTTTATTGTAGGATAAAAATGATCATTTTTACTTATATGTCAATTTGAGTTCATTTGGTTTAGAGAATTCCCTTGTAATTTGTGAAGATATGAGACACAATAACTCCATGCGATTCTAGTGGCCCTTTGGGAGAACTCTTGCTGACTCTTTTTACTATTTCAGAGTGCACTCTGAATGAATTTTACTTTTTTAAATGTGACTTTTGTGTATAAATCTGGGTCTGTTAACTTGTTTAAAGTGTGCTGCAGAGCTGATGGGTGAACAATAATCCTATTGGAGATTTATCCATATATGCATTCCCTGGACACCAAAGAGAAGAGCTAACTGCTCTTTCCAGCACAGTCTGGTTGACTCTAGAGAGCAGAGGTTAGCAACAGTGGCAGGGGAGTCTGGTCTCAGGATATCACAGAGAATCACAGCAGAGACTACACAAACACCATGGTTTGATATGATGGCCTACAGCTCATCTGGGCAATGCACATAACTTTTAGTCAGCCCAGCCTCTGAGGTAAACCACACATCTTGCTTCCAAGACTCCCTGAGAGTCTCAAGAAGGGCAATCTTACACACTGGTGTCTTTCTGGGACGGAATTCACAATTGGTCATCACACAGTGATTACATGGAACCACTGACTTAGCATTAGCTTTCGCTTAGGCCATCAAGATGAGGCACTAATATGAAACACAATTTGTCTGTAGAATCCCTAAAAATAATAACTGACTAATGTATGCACAGCCTCGTCATTTTGTGCATTTTCTAGATTTATTGATTTACATATATATAGGTGATTGTCTACATGTATGTTCATGCACTGCGTGCCCCCAGTGCCCTCAGAGGCCAGGAGAGGGTGTCAGATCCCTACAAGTGGAGTTGCAGATGGGCGTGAGCTCCCATGTGCGTGTTGAGCACCAAATCCCAGTCCTGTGGAAGGGCTGGGGGTGATCTTCACCACTGAGGCATGTCTCCAGCCCCCCATACAGCTTTTTTTTACTGACCCTTTGGGAATTTCACGACATGCACCTCAATCCCACGCACTGCCCATTCCTTCCATTTCTGCTCCTCACCCTTGTAGCCTCCCTCCCTTGCAAGGGAAAACTTAAAAATTAATTATGGAAAAATAAAAATTAATAAAAATGTGAAGCTCCCACTTTTAAAGCTCACCTCAGTGTGAAATCATTCTGTTGGGCATATTCAAATCCTTCCTGGCACACTTAATCAATATAAATGATGGGGGGGATTCTAGGATTCTTGCTAGTCTATCTTCCACCACACTTTTTCCAAGGTCCTTCTCTGAGACAGGCCCAACCGAAGTGTGAATATAGAAATCACCACTTTGAGCCCCTGTTGGTACACTGAGGACTCAGCATTTCAGGTTAATTCTGGAAGTTAAGGCTGAGATGAAATCCAAAGTTACTTTAGGTTTACAAGGTAGGTGACTACATCATCTATATCAAATGAAAATATAAGTTGATTATCTAATTTGCCATGCATAATATAGATTTTACTATCCATTCACAAACCAAAAAGGTCCATGCTGTCTTATGAATGAAGGCACTCTTACCTTGTTAAAACCTATTAGAAAGTGGCCAGCTCAATGTGTAAAGTCACCTGCCATCCAGCCTGATAACCTGAGTTCAATCCCTGAACACATATGTTGTAAAGAGAGGACCAACTCCTGAAAGTTTCCCTCAGACTGACACATGTGTGTTTATATTGTGCAAGCCAAACTAAAAATGTAAGAAAAAATCACTTTGAATGAAAAGATGTTCAGTGTAAGTTCTGTGTGTGTCATCTTGGCATGAGCTGTACTCGTCTGTAAACTGGAATTTCAGTTGATAAAATTCCTCCATCTGAGTGTAGGCTAGTCTGTGGAGGCATTTTCTTGATTACTGATTGATGTAGGAGCACCCTTCTCACTCTGGAGGATGCCATCTCTGGGCAAGTGGTTCTCTGGGGTATAAGAAAGCCCAATGAAAAGCTGGGAAGAGTAATCTAATAAGCATGCTTCCTGCATGGTCTGCTCCCGGGTTCCTGCCCTGCTCGAGTTCCTGCCCTACTTGAGTTCCTTCCCTGACTTCCATCAGGTTACAGTCCTGCTTCATCTCCTGCCCTGACATCCATCAGTGATGGAGGGTGACTTCAGAGTTGTGAAAAGAAATAAGCCCATTCATCTAGTGTTTTCCATAGCAATAGAAACTCAACTACACAAAAGGATATATTTGGATCTACTACCTATGTAACAAAACATTTAAATGTGTGTATAGAGAAACATATTTCTCTGTGTGTTAGGTGTCAAACTCAGGAGAAATGGCTAACTGATGTGCCTAACGCATTGGACTCTGGATGTCAGTTTCCCTCAGTCTGTACCTGTCCCAGTGTCATCATCCTTCCTGGTACCCGCCCACCCCCTACTCTAACCTCTCCAACCCAGTTCCTGGTCTGGGCTTCCCTGCCCCCAATTTCTCCGGTTCATATATAACCTGGCCATTTTGGCCACACCTGTCTCTTTGTCTCCTGGCTCACTCCTGACCTCACAGCTCCTGTTCCTTTTTCTTCCTCTCTATCTCTTTTCTCACTGCCCTCTCTTAGCTCAGTTGCCACTTGGTCCAGGCAGGTGAAAGACAGCACAGCTTAGCCTGGGGCCCCACACTCTGGGCTGGCTGAAGACATCCACATGCCTGCCTTAGCAGCACCTGGTACATAGCTGCCATTAAGGTGAACAAATATATGGTGGAGAAATGGGAGAGAAATAGAAGCAGATTTGTTCATGTGCTGTGGAATGGGGCAGAACAGAAGAAGCAAAAGTCAAGAGGAAGGGGCTGCTGATATGGGTGTCCTGCTTGTCACTCAGGCCCAGGGTGCAGTCCTGGCCTAGGCTGCCTCCAAGAGGTCTAGGCAGTCTAGGTTGTGGCCTTACAGCAGCAAGGTTCTGTATTGATGTCTGTGTCTCCTGTTACCACTGAGGGCTGTGTGGATGCCTGCAGTCTGGTCAGCCATCTGAGACCTTGCTGGTGTCTGAGGGCCATGCTGCCACCAGGGCCATACTGATATGGGTGGCCTATGATGTTACAGGGGCCATAGTAAAGTCCCAACATGAGTGCTGCTGAAGGCCATGTCTCGGTCCCTGGTCCTGCTGCATCTAGTGACCGTATTGATGTCCTTGGCCCGGGTTACCCTAGGGGGTCCCATCCGAGGGCCATGCTGAGTGGGCCCCACCCTTAACTGGTCCTGGGATAGCTGGCTCTGTGCCTGGCTGGACACTGCAGCAGGAGAGCTTGTCTCACCACTCATGGGAGAACAGGCCTGACCCGTCACCATAGAGATCGTTTACTATGTCCCTCACCTAAGGGTGGCAGTCCCAGAAACCTGGACTGACTGACTCTGATATCATCTAGACCCACATCCTAGGCCTTGAGTTGGCCCACCCTAACATCTATCCCATCTATGAGGGTGTGGGGACTGGTCCCTTGGAATCAGAGCCACAGGATGTCCATGACTCAGAGCAACAGCAGGATTTCAGAGAGGAGTTTCAGTGAGGGTTCACTAATGATAATGTGCCATTGGCCTTGAACCAGACCAGTGACTCACTGAAATGAACATCTGTGGGTGGGACTGATTGGACAAAATGTTGTACTGTGTGACACACAGGAGCTCCCAGTGCCTCGAGGATGAACGAGGAAGTGTTGGAGAGACAGGAAGGATACAGGAGCAAGTTGGTTTTTGTTTATTTTGTTTTTAATAAAATTTGGGGTTTCTTTTGGAGGGCTGCTGTGGGGTCTGGGTCTGATATAAAGGACTGGAGGGCAAGTGTGACTGGTGTGCACAACGTGACATTCCCAAAGGATCAGTAAGAATTATGTTTACATAGGAACACATGAAATGCCCTCCATTCCTTTGCCTAACTCCTGCTTGTGCCTTTCTCTCTCTGATAGCCTGCCCTTGGCTTTATGTCACATGTATTATAGTTCCCTCTTTCATCTCCTCCTCAACTCTCTCTTAAGACTTCTTTACCATGGTTGTGACCTTTCTAGTTTCATGGCCTGTGCAAGTCTCTCTGTCTGTCTGTCTGTCTGTCTGTCTATCTCTCTCTCTCATGCACACACACACACACACACACACACACACACACACACACACACAGAGTGGGGGAAAGAGAGAGAATTCGAATTTAAGACCCAAACATGACAGAAAACAGAATTTCTCTTTCTAAATCTGGGATATGTTGTTCCACCTAGTAATTTCTTATTTTATTCTGGTTCTTAAAAGGTCTTGATGTCATTTTTATGGCTAAATGAAATTCAAGTCTGTATTTGTTGCATATTTTTCTTATCTATCTGTGTATTTGGTGTCCATATGTAGACTGGTTATACTCTCTTGCTGTTGTGAAAAGAGCAGAGATGAACATGGACATGCAAGAACCTGTGCGGCTGGACACTGAGTCCTTTGGGTATGTACTCTAGTGTCACAACACTGTATCATGGCAGCACCAGGTCCCCCCACCCAATTAGAAGCAAATAACGGATCTTACTCCCACACCTTTACCACCAAGTCTGTTTCTATCTTGGATGCTAGCAATCCTTCCTCCAGTGGGATTGCAATATGAGAATACATTGGAACTCTGGGGGTATCTCCTGGGATTTAAAATTCCATGTATCCTGGAACAAATAATTGGGCCATGACACATGGAAAGCGCTGGAAGCAGAGGCATTGATCATGGATTGACAATGACCTTTGGTGTCTACAAACAGTTGAAAGTGACTTTAGCCTGCTCCCTGTTGGGAGCAGATACACAGGTAAGTAGTGTTTTCAAAGAAGATCATCCATCGTCTGCTATAAGGGGCCACTGGTGACCCAGTGCCTGCAGTAGCTGTGTAACTCAATGACTCAGCGAAGCTCTCTATGCTGAGATGGACCTGCTCTTGAATCTGCAGAAGCATCTTTGACAGATCCCTCCCTCTGCTCCATCCTGTTCCCTTGGTAACAGTCTTTATTTCAGTGTGGCTCATACTTCAGGGAACTCGCTGGATGCTAAACAAGTCCCGAGATTGTCTGAGAGAATCAGGAGATACAGTGTTCAGACACAGTGCTGGGTAAAAGCAGAACTTGACGTGGAAAAAAGAAATCTTAAGGACTTTTGCAAATGTGACATGGCAGCTCAGCTCTACTTGGAATGTTCTATGAACCATCAAGCAATGTGAGAGAAACAGGCCCTCAGCTAAGTAGCAGAAGCCTCCACAAGTGCACATTGAAGACACAGAATCACATAATTTTCTATGGTTTCAGTTTCTAAGGTTTTTAAAGCTTTATTCATCAGGACCAATATTACAGCTTCCCTTTTTAATTGGATCAGGCAACAGGGAAATATGCAGTGCACAGAACAGGCAAACATAGCACTGAAACATTAGGGACTAACTATGTATGAATTGTGGGCTTTTTCTAACTGATCAAATTTTAGTTTTTATTTTCTCTCGAGTTCTATGTTACTTCTTTGTCATAATTCTGTTTCTGAGTGCCAGTGTTTTACACGCTATAATGCAGGATGAGAACACAGGGAATATGGACGTGGTCTATTCTAGCACCATGCCCACCACTGTCCATCCAACTAAACTTTTGACCTGTCCTAGTATCCATGTGTCAAAACGAAGTGAACAGGAATATGCTTCTTTGTACATCACACAATTGATTTTACACACTTGTATACAGGCAGGTTCTACTATCAGGCACAGGAAATTCTCCCAGAGAGTGTGATGGATTCAAAGAGGACAGAGTTAACCAGTGCAAACAGCCATGTGAAATCTGCTGTTGAAGACAGACAACGCAGAAATTGATCAGGCAGTTTAGAGACAGGAAACCCCAAAAGGAAAAGTTCCACTCCTTTCCATGGCCAGAAGTAGGAACTGTCCTTGGCTTTCTGCCTCAGATACCAGAAGGGAACTCTAACTCCACCCCCGTCCTCCCTTATTAGAGCCCCTGCTTGAAGGACATGGGAAGCAGTGATTGAGACTCCAGTCCTGACACTAGTCCCTGCTGGGGAACACCTTTGTCATTGGACCTGGGTTTTCACGATGAACTTGGCATATGTCTATTCCCCAATTAACCCATCTCTTACATTGTTTTAGAGACTCTTTGGGGCCTGTGTGACAGTAATCTTGGAGGCCATTCAGGATGCATACCAGAACTCTGTTGAGGCTCTTTAAGGAAAAGCTCCTTCCTTCTGAAGGAAAGAAATCAGTGCACATCTGGCTGTGGCTGGCTGGGACATGAGAGTGTAAACGGCTCTAAAAGATGAATGTTACATACTATCCTATCCTCAGAGTTAGTTAAGCTTGGTCTGTCAGTCATCGGTGAAACCACAACCCCTGAAGCAGGTTGATTCTCCTGGAGCAGTGCTAGGGAACTGGGAGGAGCAGTTATCTGCACAAGGAGACGATGTTCTTGTCCCTCTGGGAAGGCCACCCTCGACAGTGCAGAAGCTTGCCAAGCTTTCTCCCACAGCACTGCAGGAACCCACCAGAATGTGCAGATCTGCAGATTTCTGCCTCTGCCCCTCCCTAAAGTCTGCCATACTTTCCCTGTGCGCTGGGCTTTCTCCCTGCTTCTCTGCAGTTGTCCTCTCTGCCACATGACTGCTTGCAAACAATATGCTTCTCTCTCTCCCTCCTCTCTAGCTTCCTCCTCTGGGCAGCTGCCAAGAACCCCGCTTACCTACCCTGGAGTTTTCTCTCAAAACTGAGTAAAATTTGTCCTAGAGCTTCCTTCTCATTCCATCTATCAATTAATTTATTAACAAGAGTAAGGACTGAAAATAGGCCATTCCAATTTCCTGGGTACCACTTGGCATCCAACACAAGGATCTCCACAGGTTCCAGTAACAGGTGAACTGGGCTCTAAAGGAGTCTAAGGATGTGGAAAGTGTGCTAGACTCATGCTCCAGAGAGTTGGGACTGTTAGAATATTCTAAATAACATGGTGTTGTGAATATTGATTTCCCCATCCATGGGACAGAATTCTGTGGAAGGTTTGAAAGTACATTAGTATAAAAACTAATGGAAGATGATTGTAGCTGGTCAAAGTAGCAGCGCTTCATATAATTTCCAATGTGTCTGAAAGCAGGCACTTCCACACTGTGCTGTCAGGAATATAATTTGTCAATGGGCTCTCCAATGTAAAGTATTATTCTAAAATAGAGATTTTATGATTATGAAAGACCACCTTGAAGATCCCCTTGTAAACAAGTGTTTATAAGATGTAGCATTGTAGGCAACAGTAAGTATGGCAATGGAAAATTCCCATCACTCCATGCCTAGTGAGATAGATTTTAACATATCCCATTCATGGACCACTGTGGACATAAAACTCACCTGAAATTTCATTAAAATTTAAAATTATCCCAGTTATGTAAACATCGTCCTGGAAAGAGCAAACACAGCTTGCTACTGAGACTGAGAGATAAAATCCCTGCTAAGAAGCTGTGTCTGGCGATGAACACATGGCTACTGGAAGGAGCCTCCTTGACTGCAGAAACTGAAGGATGGTGGGCATTTCAGAAGTCTGCAGACAATGGAATTTGGTAGCTTCTGAGCCTATTTACTTTATCCTGGACTACTGTGAGCCTTCAGGGACACCCATTCCATGGCCCACTCTGTATCTGAACTTATACCTCTTGGAAGACAAGCCTCTTAGAAGCTGATAACTTAGAACTATCATCTTGTGACCATAAATGAAAGCCACTTAGAAGCTATCAACTTAGCAGAGCACTAGGTTCCACCAATCCAAGAGCTAAAAATGTCATCAGACAATGTTCTGGGCCTATAAAAGTGCTTCTCAGATCTCGATGTAGCTCCTTCTCTGCTGTGCCTACCAATGCAGTTTAACTTTGCTTTGGATTATCTCTGTCTCTGTCTCTGTCTCTCTCTGTCTCTCTGTCTCTCTGTCTCTCTCTCTCTCTGTTTCTCTCTCTCTCTCTCTCTCTCTCTCTCTCTGTGTGTGTGTGTGTGTGTGTGTGTGTGTGTGTGTGTGTGTCAATGTGAACATGAAGCAGTTTCTTTGTTGAAACATGGGATTTGGGGCAACCTAAATCTGTGTTTTACAGCCATGGTCACTCACAATGTTTCCAAAACAAACTATCTCTTACTCCCTTTAATGTCAATGCTGTGATTTTACATCAACAAGTCAAAAATGACACAACTCCACTTTTGTTTGTACAGATCTTTATCCAGAGGTCTTAGAACAGAAAAATGACAGAAAATATTTCACTTCAGATGATGTAGAACTTTCTATTTGACACAGTAAATGATCTTAATTTTTCCCTAGTGGCCACCAATAACCCTTTCTCCAAGTTTTGAACCTAGGCCCCTCTTTCCAGTATTTCTGCTCTTTCAGTTTCACTTCATTGATTTGCCACAAGGTGGCATTAAGATAAAATAAGTTAACTGTCCACCAAGATCTAAAGAAAAATCTTGGAGCTGGCAATGTATTCCCTGGTAGAATTCTTGTCTGGCATGGAGACAGCAAACAACCACAACTGAAAGACTCTGCGGTGGCAGTAACTCATTAGCAGAGATGTTGCTTAGCTAGAAATTTTCTCCACACCACAAAATGAACATATAATGCCTTTAAAATCCAGTTTAACCAAGCATCGTGCTGCACACTTTTGATTGCAACACCCAGGGTACATGAGTAGGCAGATATCTGTGAATCCCAGGCCAGCCTGGTATCTAGAGACAGTGCCAGGCCTTTGAGGGCACAGTGAGACACTGTTTCACAACATTCCGTTTATGACGGTAAGTACTGAATTTAATTTTTCTGAAAGTCATGACAGATGTAAGGGGAGAATATATCTGTCAGGTGTCCAGTACAGTAGTGAACATCTAGTACTATCGGCTTATAGAGACAAAAGTACCGTTTTCTAGTAGTGTCGAAACCTCCAGGCCTGGACTGTTTGGCTCTGTTGCTTCTGACCTGTGGTTAAGCAGCATCATTTGGTTTGAGTACATGGTAGAGCAATGCCAGCCCTCCCATGGTTGCGAAGCATAGGCTAAAAGAATCAGGCCTGGGTTCCCTATTTCCAGCCCTTCAGAGGCAGAGCTCTGGCGGCATAGGACCTCCCACAAAGCCTTGACTATCAAAAGTCTTACCACCTCCCAGAGTGTTGTCTTGACAACAAAGATTCAATAAAAAGGTCTCTGGGGAATATCCACGCTTTAGTCCAGAGCATATGCTAGAGACCTGTACTCTGAGTGTCCATATTACAGAACGCCAGGCACTTGTGGAGTTCACTGGGAATCACCAGCCTGTGCCACAGAAGGCAAGGTTTGAGGGGAAGCAGATGGAGATGCTGGCTCAGTACCTGGGAGCTGTGTGTAGAGCATACAGGAGAGGAAGGGACGCAAGCTACTGAACAAGTTTGGAGAAGCCTATAAAGGGATGGGATGTTGGAGACCCCACACTGTACTCCCAGAATGAAATCTCTGTGGTGGTTAGAGCTTCATCTGCAGCGAGGAAGAAAAAAGATGAACCACAGAATCGAAAGCAGACTTGGGGTCAACAGCAAACAGAACTGTCTGAATCTGCCTGGAGATTTGTCACACAGAACCGCTGTTACAGGGAACATTTAAGAGATTTAACTGGGAACAACTCAAAAGGAAACAGCTGTGGTGCCTCCTAGTGGCCAGAGTCAGGATTTTCCCTCTGGAGGGTCTGAACCCCTTACTGTGTGGTCTGGAGAGTGAGACATCACTAGGAACTTGAAGGGGTGGTATCCGTCTGAGTTTTATGAGTGTTTTAATCAGTAGATGTGGTTGCTCTCTGTTCATCCATTTCTGGGATATCTATCTTAAACCGATCAGTCCGAGTACTCCCTGTTGTGAGATAAAAGCTGCACCTGGGACTGTGTAAGGCTAGAGCAGACACCATCACACCCTCCCCACAGGTGGATATGTGCACTCAGACTGAAAAAACATTGCATTCATCCATTTTGTTCCTCCAGGAAACTGAATACAGTGAATGCCTTCCCCACAGACCCGTATATCCAAAATACTTGTGTCAATCTGCTCACAATCATATTCTGTATTTTTTTTATTTTATGAAATTTCTACTGATTTGACTGCAACTGTTTAAAAACTAGAGAAAATGATGTTGTAGAGGGAAATCATGTTCTCGATGGACCAATGCCTTCCTCGTGAGTCAAAGGTGTCTCTTACTCATAGAATGGTGCCTTCTGATACATTAATGTAGTCCACAAACTACACCTGCCCTCTTTTCCACAGTTTTCTACTCTTAGAACTATAGCAAAGAACTCCACCGAAGCTACTCTTTTCCATTTACTATTCGCATGATGCACCAGTAACTCACAAGTACTTGTGTTTTGACAGATTAAAAATATGTTCTATGTTGATCTACAAAGATGACACCAACTAACAATCTAAGTAACAGAGGAGAGGCTACCATAAATGCCCTCCCCTGATAATGAGATTGATGACTAACTTATTTGCCATCCTATAGCCTTCTTCCAGCAGCTGGTGGAAGTAGAAGCTGACACCCACAACTTATCACTGAACTGAACTGGAATCCAGTTGCACAGAAGGATGAGTGATGAACAAAGGGGTCCAGACCAGGGTGTTAAAACCCACAGAAATAGCTGACCTGAACAACGGGGAGCTATTGGTCCACAGACTGATAGCTGGGAAACTAGCATGGGACTGATCCAGACCCCAGGAACGTGGGTGTCAGTGAGGAGACCTCGGAAATGTATGGGGCCTCCTGTAGTAAATCAGTACTTATCCCTAGCATAGGTGTGGACTTTGGGAGCCCATTCCACATAGATGGATACTCCCTGAGCCAACACACATGGGCATGGGCCTAGGCCCTATCCCAAAGTATATGACAGACTCTTCTGACCCCTTATGGAAGGCCTCACCCTCCCTGGGGAGCAGAAAGGATACGTAATAGGTAGGGTTTTAGTTGCGGGGGGTGGTAGGAGAGGAAGGGAGTGAGAGGGACCTGGGATCGACATGTAAAACAATCTTGTTTCTAATTCAAATAAAAAATTGATTAAAGTGAAAAAATGTTTTATGCGCCAGAGAAGCTAGGAAACAAGGAGGACCCTAAAAGAGACATACATGGTTCCCTGGAAAATCGGAAAGGGTCAAGATCTTCTAAGCTAATGGGAAGCATGAGGGAGGGGAGAGGGAGTTAGAAGAAAGAGAAGAGGAGAAGAGGGGGGAGAGGAGGACATGAGGGAACAGGAACATCTAGTCAGGGGAAGAATAGAGGAGAGCAAGAAGAGAGATACCTTAATAGAGGGAGCCATTATAAATTTAAAGAGAATCTGGTACTAGGGAAATGTCCAGAGATCTACAAGGTTGACCCCAACTAACAATCTAAGCAATAGTAGAGGGCCACATTAAATGCCATTCTCCGGTAATGAGATTGATGACTACCTTATATGCCATCCTAGAGCCTTCATCCAGTAGCTGATGGAAGCAGAAGCAGACACACACAGCTAAACACTGAACTGAACTTTGGAATCCAGTGCAGAGAGGAAGGAGTGATGAGCAAAGGGGTCAAGACCAGACTGGTAAAACCCACAGATACAGCTGACCTGAACAATGGGGAGCTCATGGACCCCAGACTGATAGCTGGGAAACCAGCATAGGACTGTTTCAGACCCCCTGAAGGAGGAAGTCAGTTTGAGGTCTGGGCAATCTATGGGGCCACTGGTAGTGGATCAGTGTTTACCCCTAGTACACGACTGGACTTTGGGAGCCCTCTCCACATAGAGGGATACTTTCTCAGCCTAGACACATGGTGGAGGGCCTAGGCCCTACACCAAATGTTATGGCAGACTTTGAAGATCCCCCATGGAAGGTCTCACCCTCCCTGGGGAGCAGAAAGGGATTGGGATGGGGGGTCAGTGGGGTACAGGGGAGGAGGGAAGGGAGAGGGAACTGAGATTGACATGTAAAAGAAGCTTGTTTTTAATTTAAAGTTAAAAAAGAAAAAATTAATATGTTTTATGAACTGCTCAATGAAATCACTAGCTGTTCTCCACATTAGTAAGTGAATCTCACAGATAATAGATAACAATCCAGTTTTTAGCATTTCTTTGAAAATGTTTCTCCCTGGTGTTGCCACAATTCAGCGTTTTTATACAGTTACAATGCAACATTTAATAAACTTTGTATTTATTCTTTGTGGGTTTACAACACGTTTGTCCGTCCAGTTATCTCTGGGTCCCTTTGCATGTGCCCTCTGCCCCTTGGCCCTCTCCCACCAAAATGAAATATAATAAAATTTAAGATAAAAGAAAAAAGGTGATGAAAAACTGAAGAAAAATCTTGTGGTGGAACCTGCAGTGTGATACACAGAACACTTAGTCCATATATCTTTATTTGCAAAAAGTCATTGGTCTGGTTTGAGGCCTCAGGCTTCTGCTATGCTATGGATGCTGGGTCCTCACTTAGATTCCTTTTGGTTTTTCTGTGGTTGCCCTTGTGTCATGGAGATCCTGCAGCTTTGTGTCTGTAGGACGGGCCCCTTCACATGCTCCAGTAGTTCATAGATAGGGTGGATGTTGGGGTGGGATAACTCATAACCCTGGTTTTGGGCTGGGTAGTTGCAGGGTTAGTCAGCCTGCCAGCTCTCCCCTATCCTCATCAGTAGGGGGAGCACTCTGGCGTTGCCCAGGCTAGTTCATCCTATGCAGCAGAAGGGGCAAGACTGCGTCTCCTGTGTTCCTACATGCCATCAGGGCCAGCTGTTTTCTATAATTTTGGCTCTACCAAATCATACCTTGCACTCTAGATGTATCAGTATACTTAGTGCTTCAAATGGCAATTCCAAAAGAGAAAAAGATAAAATACAAGATGGGGGAAACATTTGTAAATCATATATCTAACAGTGTTAATCTCCAGAATGTACAAGCCACTGTGTGAATAGGCTTGAATGTGATGACGGGCTGCAGGGTTTCCTGCAATCAGACCTCCTAGTGGGAAAAGGTTTCAAACAAGTGCGATGGATGATGGGATGGTGTGCGACACCAACTGAACCTGCCATCTCCCTGCTGGCTCAGACCAGCAACCTGGGTTTTGAAAATGGATGAAGGACTCTGCTTCACATTTCTCTAAGACACACAGATGGACAATAAACACATGAAAACATACACAGTATCACGCATCATTAGAGAAGTGAGTGTCCAAACCACTTGACATCACAATTATACTACCACAACAATAAATAAATAAAAGTCAAGACCCATGACAACATGCATGTAGAACTGGAAAAGTTGAGTCATGCAAACCAGAGAGCAGATGTGGGTTACCAGAGTTATGAATGAAGGTAATGGGGTGCTATTGCTTACAGGATAGAAGTACTCAGGGATAAAGTGAATGGGTTCTGTAGGCCATACCTATAGTACTGGATTGTGACAGTGCTTAAGAGTAATGCATATTATCCTTGAAATTTGCCAAGTGACTAGATCTGTATTCCTGTCACAAAAAGGAAGCTATATGATTTGATGGATGTGGTCATTGGCTCTGTTGAGGCAAACATTTCACTACATATACAGACAGCAAGTCAATTCTCTGTATCATTTAAAACTGTACATTTCTGTTTATTGTCTACAGATCAACAAAACTGGCAAGCAAAAAGTGATTGAATATTCATTACCATCAGTCTACACATTGGGAGTGTAGACTATTGATTCCTAACCAAGATCCAGAAGAACAGGTGAAAGTGACTGTAATGACTGTAATGAAATGTGTGGTAGTCCTTTTTCCATATTTTCTGTGTCCATAGAGCCAATGTGAAGCTAATTTCCTACCCATTCCCATTTTACAGATGAAAACGTGAGGGATGGAGACAATAAGGATTCACTCTTGACTACACAGTCAGCAAATGAAAGACCTTGAATTTGTATCCAGTACAGTATTCTAGAATGTGGGAAAATGTTGATAATTTGTTGTTGAGTGGCAGAATGAATTGACAAAAGAAAGAACATTACAAATAATTATCAGCATGTTGGTAAATTTGTATACAGTTAGATAAAAATAAAAAGATTGTGACCTTGGTGAGAGAACATCCATTGTAATTTGGGTACAGAAGTCGTAGTGTATTGAAGAGTCCTTAGGAAGTTTGGAATCTTAACAGAAAATGGAAAAAATATATTGTTGGTGTTTTGTCTGAGAGAGAAAGACACAGATACAGACTCCCTGAGAAGTTTGGAATTGTAACAGATAATTGAGAAAACTATTTTTGGGAGAGGAGGGAGGAGAGGAGAGAGAGAGAGAGAGAGAGAGAGAGAGAGAAGAGAGAGAGAGAGAGAGAGAGAGAGAGAGATGGAGGGAGAGATATTGAGAGAGACAGAGACAGAGACAGAGAGCGTGTGTGCATGTGTGTGTTTCTGTCTCCTGTGTGGAGGCTAGAGGTTGGGATGCCTTCTCTGATCACTTCTTCACCTTATTTTTGAGACAGGGTCCCTTTGTGAATCTGTAGCTCCTCATTTTTTCGGGACCAAATGACAAGTGAGTCTCAGGATCCAGGTGTCAGTGCTGGGGATGTAGGCACACACTGCCATGAGAGAATTGGAGGGAATGGAATGGGAGGTATACTGGCTCCAAACACATTATATCCATATACAAATACTAAATAAAATACCAAAACAGCAACAAAGGGAGCAAAGCAGAAATGTGGAGGTATCAAAGACAAAAACCACAACACATTTAAACCAAAGACCTGATTTGCCACTGTCTGCAGTTGTAGAATTAGTCAAAACCTCCTCCTATAAAGTGTTGTGTAAGTTCTAGTGAGCTGAGCTGAGAGCTACATTCATGGTGAGAACTGGAGAAAGCCCTGAAGTTTATGTACTTCAAGATGACCTACCTTGCCAAGGTCAGATGTCCTTCCTTGTATCCTTTGCACTGGGCAAATGGAACCTTCTGCTTTTTTTTTTTTTTTTGGAAAACAGGGTTTCAGTTTGGCAAAGTTGTATCATTTTTTTGTTTGTTTTTCCAGACAGGGTTTCTCTGTGTAGTTTTGGAGCCTATCCTGGCACTCACTCTGGAGACCAGGCTGGCCTAGAACTCACAGAGATCCACCTGCCTCTGCCTCCCGAGTGCTGAGATTAAAGGCGTGCGCCACAACACCAACGAATAATGTTTTATCTTGCTTTAATAGTATTTTTGTTGTTGTTGTTTTTTGTTTGTTTGTTTTGTGAGACAGGGTTTCTCTGTGGCTTTGGAGCCTATCCTGGCACTCGCTCTGGAGACCAGGCTGGCCTCGAACTCACAGAGATCCGCCTGCCTCTGCCTCCCCAGTGCTAGGATTAAACGATTGAGTCACCTTATTTTCTCTTGTCTGCTGTGTTCTCTTGTAGGAGCTGAGTTAAAATGGTAGCATTATATAAACTTTGCCAAACAGGGAAAATTTCAAAACTTCTGAAAGTCAACTAATGAAGCTTTGAACAATGGAAGGATGTTCTATATTCTAGTATGGAAAGACTCAATAGTAATAAAATAAAAAAATCTGTACAAATAAATATTCACATTTTATATTGTTATATTAAAGTATTATCGTCTTTTCTTGGCAACCTAATTCTTAAAATTTTGTTTCATTGTGTGAATATGTGTATGTCTGTGTGTTTTGAACATGCAAGGGAAATTACAGACAACTTCAAGAAAGGGGTGTCAAATTACCTAACACTGGAGTTATAGGCATTTGTGAGCCAATCTACATTGGTGCTTGGAACCAAATTCAGATCTCCTGTCAATAGCAAATGCACTTAATCAGTGAGCCATCTCCCCATTCCTCTGGGCTATTCAATTTTAGAGAGTATTTGGAAAACAAATGAGTTACCAGAAACTGCTGAGGAACAGGGGAATGGTGCCAGTGTGTGAATGCATGGAAAACAATAGGTGTTGAACCAGAGTGCAAGGCAAAAGAATCCCAAGCCACAGAACTGTTCACATGCTGAAAGAGGAACTACAGGTAATAAATATTACTGGAAATGTCAAATGTAAAAATCCTAGGAAAAATCAGAGTAGTTTTTTACACAGAAACTATTTGAAGAAAAGGGGGCAGCTTTGCAACGGGGAAGGGACCATTGCAGTAAAACACTGTTCCCTGATCCTGAGCTTTGTGGCCAGTTTGGGACTGGGTTTTCCTTTGCTAGAGAGACATGGTGGAGGTGAATAAGCAACTGAGCTTTGGACATCATGGAGTAGAGGGCTTCCTTGAATGGGGCAGGGCATTCCTCAGGCTCTCTCTTCTGGGTAAGGTATGTTAAGCCATAAACCTAGAAAACGGTGATTTCAGAGTTCAGATCACAGCCATGTGCTGTAGCATGAAAAAATTGATGTAGGACAGGTGAAATGTGGAGATACACCTGGGTTTGTAGGTGGGGTACAGCTTGACCTTAACGTGTAGTAGTGCCATCAAGTCTTACCTATATGTACAGGTACCAGAATATAAGTATAACTGCATCTGTGAGACTCACCTGGAAGTGTTGGTGAACCAGAAATGCATACTTAAAAGTTTGTATCACATCACATCACATCCCATTAACTTTTGCTTAATTCACCATGGTGGACTGTAATTTGTCTCTAGGTCTCCTAAACAGAACTGAAAAATACAGCTAAAGCTACAACCTTTTATTACATTTTCAAAGCCCACACCATTCTAAATTATTTCTAACAAATCTAATAAAAATGTGGGGTTTGGCCTTCCAGGGCTTGTTGCTTTTCTGTATTTAATTTTTTTCATTTCTATTTTATGTGTACTAGTGATTTTCCCACATGGAGTTTTCTGTACCATATGTGTGCAGTGCCCAAAGAGGCCAGAAGAGAATGTCAGACCCTCTGGAACTAGAGTTACAGATTGTTGTGCCCACAGTGTGGGTGCTGGGAAGTAAACCCAGGTCCTTTGGGATAGCAGCCAGTGTTCTTAGCCACTGAACCATATCTCCATCCCCCTTTCTAGTTTTATGGCTCCTGAAAACTTCATTATTCAAAATCTTTATCACAGTCTGGTCTAAGTAAAATGTACATATTGAAATGTTCACTTTGAGCCTTCTGCTGGAATATTTAAGTTTCAGCACTTTAAAAATGTTAATTCTCAAAATTAAGGCTGAAGAGGAAAAAAACTGCTGTAGGTTTACAAAACATGATTTGTAACAAATTAAAATGTAAGCTGATTATGTTAATCTATCTCACATAATTTGGAACCAGATAAATCTATACTGTCTCACAAAAGAAGGTACTTTTAACTTCTTAAACACCTGTTAGAAAGAGAACGGGAGAAAGCTCAGTGGGTAAAGGTACCTGCTACCACACCTGACAGCCTGAGTTCAGTCCTTCAGACTCAGCTGGCAGAAAGATAGAACCACCTCCTGGAAGTTGTCTTCTGAATTTCACAGGTGTATGTGTCTTTTGCATATAAAAATACTAAATACTAAAACAGGTTTCATTATGGAATTTTCATAAACTTATTTAATTTTACAGGAAATCAGTCAAGAAACTTTGAATTTTTAAAGAGACTTTGGTAAGTGGGAGCTCACAGACCCCAGTCTGACAGCTGGGGAACCAGCATAGGACCTAACCAAGCCCCCCTGAACGTGTCTGTCAGTTGGGGGAGCCTGGGTAGTCTATGGGGCCTCTGGCAGTGGAACCAGCATTTATTCCTAGTGCACAAATGGACTTTGGGAGCCTATTCCCTATGGAGGGATACTCTCTCAGCCTAGATACACAGGGGAGGGCCTAGGTCCTTCCCCAAATGATGTGACTGACTTTGATGATCTCCCATGGGAGGCCTCACCCTCCCTGAGGAGTGGGTGGGGGGTGGGATTGGGGGTTGGGAGGGGAACGGGAGGACATGAGGGAGAGGGAACAGTAATTGGTATGTAAAATAAGATTGGTTTTAATAAAAATTAATATTAAAAAGATACCTTGAACTGTTAATGTACTGTAAAAATTGAAGGCTTTAGTATTTTTTAAAGTCACTCTTATATTGTGATATTAACATGAGATATTAGGGCTAAACAAAGAAAGTTATACTTTAGCAGTTATGTTTATGTGTCAAGTTGACAGGGGTCAACTGCACTGGTTAGTTTTGTTCTCAGCTTGTCCCCAGTATTCTGCTACTATTCAGAACTATGTTTCTGAGAGCAGGAGATCCAAGCTTATTCAGAAAATATATAGTATGGGTCACATTTAAAAAAAAAGAAGTTCAAAGAAACAGGTAAACTTAATTTTAATATTTTATTTAACACAATGTGTCAAAACCCCACAATTTTAAACTTAGAAACAATGTAAGTATATTGCTCATTACACTGTCATTCTAGTAGGTGTTTGGCATCATAATATAAGCATTATTAAAAACATGAACAAATTTGAAGTGTTATATCACTTAAGACATATGATACATTAATTACAGAATATTTTAACGTGCCTTTTTTCTTACTAACTTGGAAATACAATGTTACTACCAAAAGAAAATTAATGAAAATCAAATATTAACTGCCTTGACAGTTTTCATATTGTATTACACCTGTAAAATATAGTTTGATATATTTATCAATGTCACTACTAAAAAAAAGTCAGCTACTTTTATTTGTGGTCAGACTGAAACCGAGTATGACCTCACTAAAAAAAAGAAAATAATATAAAGATATAAGCCATGGTTTTAAAAATTTATTTCAATAGGAAAACTATGTATAAAATAATATAGTCTATTCCTTTGTTCCTCAGTCACTGAAATGCAGCCATTTTTGGCATTACAACATGTGAAAAGGAACAAATGCTAATTTCATATCTTTGCCATATTTTTGTGATGCAATATGCTGTTTTAAGAAATTAATAAGTAAGATATTTTTGTGTTTCCATGCTTATGTGTGGGAGAAGGTGAATGCATTTGCTTTTGTGTGTGTGCGTGTGCTAATGCATGTGCACACTCATGCATGCCAAAAGTCAATATCTATGTTTTCTTCTGTGCATATTTTTCTGAGGCAGGATTTCTCACTGAACCTAGAATGTTCTAGTTTGCTAGAATGCCTGGATCTTCCTTTCTCCACTTTTTCAACACTGGAGTTCCAAGTGTGCACTTTGACACTCAGCATTTTACACAAATGCCAGGTTGGGATCTGAGCACTGGCATGTTTGTGTGGTAAGCAACTGGATGACTGAGACTGAGGCATTTCCTTAGCCCTGTGTAAATTATTAATGACTGACTTTACAGACACTATTTCTAAGTAAGTCTGGGACATGCAAACTAAATTCATAATTATGTTATAATTTGGAGTATAAAATTAAGTTAGACTCTTAGTACTCAGGTGGCTAGTATGTACCATACCAAATGAGGCACAACTAATGGTAAAAGAGAAATATATATATATATATATATATATATATATATATATATGGAATGATTTATACAGCTCAGGGAATGAACTGGATTAATAGAATTGAGGGTAGAGTAAAAGAACTAAAGGAAGTAGAGGGAATATCATGGCAAGGATTCTAATCCCACCTCAAAATTCTGTGACAAAGGCTGGATACCCAGCTGAACAGTTCATGGGAAGTAGTGAAAACTTTACAGTGAGCATAAATTAAGGTGGCTTAATTATATTTATGTTATTGAAGGTTATATTGAAACCTCAGAGCCTCTGCTTTCTTTCCTGGCCCACTATTAAATCCTGATAGTTTACCAAAAGCAACCAAAACCAGACTAAAGTGACTTAGGGGGTGAAAATGTGCCTTCAAAAGCCATCACCTTTTCCACAAATATAGGCAGGAAAAGCTGTCATTGTTCTGATTTGTGTGATGTACCAACAAGTGAACCAAACAGTATTGGTAGAGACATAGAAAATTAGGATTTGATCATCCTGTATTATATACACATCACTGTGGTCAGTAAAATGAAATATATCAATGCTAGACAAAAGAGTGTCAGGAACTCTCAAAGTCCTCCATTTTCTAAATTATTCTGTGTAGGAATCAGTTACATACCTATATTCCCTAAGTGTAATTCCCTAAGTGTAAGTTCCTTCAATGTAAGAATCTTATATATTGAGTGTATGGGTCCAGAAAATAGCATTTAAGTACTTAAATAGTACTTATCAGGTTGAAACTGTGTTGGACTGTGAAATTTACTCTGTGTAAGTGATCCAGTTCATGTCATTCCTTTCTGCAATCTGTAGCATTGCCTTCAGTTGTAGTTGTACAATAGCAAGCTTCCTTCGGTCTAAACTGCCCTGAAAATGCCATCGTTCATAGCAATGTACAGGGATAGGATAAATCACAATTTTTAGTTTCTTCAAGGTTGTTAAACTATTCATTACATTCGCAAGCACAGGCATTGTGATGGGGTTAGAAGCAAAGCCCAGGACACGGAGATGAGTACACCGAATTAGGGCAGGGATAAGAGATGACATTGCAGAATCACCTATAAGGCAATGATTTATCTCTAGATGCTGAAGAGTATCAGAGAGATTCCCCAGAAGAGCATTAAAGGGCTCAAAATCATCCCAATACATTGCATTGTTACTGAGATTCAACAGCTTTAGGCGGGAGGCCTGAGGACACTGGGCCAGAAATCTGAAGTCTCGGTATGAAAGATCACAGAATGGCAGATACAAGAAATCCAAAACAGGTGGCAGGACTCTGTAGGGAGAAAACAACAACAACAACAACAAAAAAAAAAAACCGAAGAATGAGGATTGAGTGAGGAAAAGTTTGCCTTTCCATCTAGAATAAACTATTTTTCACATGCATTATAAGTGGGTGTTAATGTGTGCTTTTATTTCACTTCATATTTTTGTAACTCTGAGAAATTTTTTTAGACAAAATCTTACTGTGTAGTCCTGGCTGTCCTGAAACTCACTATGGAGACCATATTGGCTTTAAACTCACAGAATCTACCCGTTCTTAGTCTCCTGAGTGCTAAAATTAAGATCATGTGCCACCACATGTGGCTGAAAGTTTTGTTTCCACACTGAGATACAATTCTTTTAATCTGAAGAATGTATACAGTATAATAAATGATTTTTAAGAAATATTAAGAGAAAAAACTAATGTACTTGATACTTGCAATATTATCCATTGTAAATTTCAGCTAACCTTTTTAGTAGAGAGGTATCAGAATGAGCAGGCAACTGAAAATTCCCTGGCCAGTCCCTAAATACCAACCTCTACTTTCATGGCCTATACCTTGGAGATTACAGATTAGCAAAGTGATCTGACATTGTGAACTAAGGGCATCTATGATTATGTGCATCAGTGCTATAACAAAAAAAGTCTTCTCCTATCTCAATTCCTCTTACTCCTCATATCTAGAGAGTTAGTGTTTTGTTCACCTTTATACTTCTCCACTTATCTGTACATTGTTGGCCACTTAGTGTAATTCTTTCTTCAGTTTCAAATTCCCAGAAGTGACAAAGTGGAAAGCATGAAAGTTTTTGAGGAACTTAGGAATACCAAAAGTGCTTTCTTTCCTGCCTCAACAGGCTTCCCAGGAAACCCAGAGACCAGCCCCAAACTCTTACCTGAGCACTCTGTCCAGATTGTTTTTCAGATAGAATGAAGACAAGTTGAGTTCCTTAAGGCTTTCCATACGCCGTAAGTGACCAAGGAATTTTTTAAAGACTTTCCCACTCAGAGATCTAAAAGTGACTTTAAACAGACTAAGGCTCTCTAAGTGGGCCATCCGAGACAGGACGCTGGTAATATCACTCAGCGAACCCCTATCAACTGAAAACTGATCAACACATTTGAGATCAAGAAAGTTCAGGGTGCATTTACAGCCACACAATTTATCAACTTGCAAATCTCGACAGCATATGTGCAAAGACCCTGAACTCTCCTTAATTTTATTCATGAGCAAAATCAAAAATTCCTTCTCCATTAAGGAGCCATCGAGGGAAAGATCCACTAATAATTCTACAGGCCTAGGTGACTGAATCATGGATCCTGAATTTTCAAAACAAATCTGTTCTTCTATTTTTGCAATAGAGTGATCAGAATAAGTACAGGAATAAAAACAGAAAGGTGATTTGATGCTGATTTCAGGGCATGTGGTCCTACAGTCGGTGTCTTGCCTTAAATCTAAGATCCTCAGTTTAGGTGTCCTGTAGGGGTAAGAGGAGACAGAGTATCTGAGAAATAGCAAATGATAATGAAACTCAGCAGGATTAATGATGACATATAGGAACAAATCCTTTTCTCCACAGCTGGTACTCCTTGTACTAACTAGCAACAAATCTTTCCCATGAAAATTCAACCTCCTTTACTTTTTCCATCCTTTAAACACCTTAAATCCCCTCCAGTCTTAAAGTTCCTTTCTCTTACGAAACGCCTGTTGTATAAACCCAATAGAACCTTCAATAACAGATTTCATAACGAACACTGAAGACATCAGTCTTTAATGTGTTACCAAGTAAGGGACAACAGCCTCACACATAAATCTTCAGCATTCACTAGTTATTTCTGGGAAAAGTAGCAGGCTGTGGTTTAAACCTCTCGTGTCTTACCATGTCTCTATTATAAAGTCTTACCGAGAAGCAGAGTTCTTTGGAGGACATACAGGAAAATTCTCAATCATGGCTTTCAGTAGTTCATGTTGAGGCTCCTGTACAATTAATGGCCCAATATGGAGACAGTAAAAGGGCCAAACTTTCACAATCTCACTCAAGATATCCTTATGCCCACCATCGAAGGCAGCAATGAACAGTGGAATAAAAAGATCTCTTGGAATATCCTCCAGAGCTTGGAGTGCTGCAGACTCATGGCTCAGCAGACTCTGTACAGCAAGATCCAACAGTTTCTTTGGGTTATTTGCATCCATCTTTGTGAACCTGAATCAGAAGGAGAAATATTTAGAAGTTCTGGGAAAACACACAAGTGCCTTCTTTGCAACCAGTGCTAGCAAAGTAGAAAATATTTAAAGAATAAATGAATCAGTTAGCCAGCACTAGATACTAGTAATATCTAGACACAGATTAGAAATTGACCTGTGAGTGGATAAAGGGGTGTGAGTGTGTGTGTGTGTGTGTGTGTGTGTGTGTGTGTGTGTGTGTGTGTGTGTGTGTGACTATTCCCCTTCCCATGTATATATAGTATGTCTGTGATAAAATGCCATTAGAAATGGGTAGTAAGTAGGAAGGAAACAATTTTGGACACTCGGCTACATGACTTCCAGTATTTTCCCTCAGTAGTATGTAAGTTATGATGAAGAAAAAGATAAATCTACATAGAAGTGGCACAATAGAAAATATTAAAACATCAAATTAATTGTGATTAAAGTGAAAAAGAAATGACATTATAGCCCTTGATTTGTCTCACTTCCATCACCATATTTGTGGCAGATGAAGACACCAAAACTGCACAAGACACACATGAAGGAAGATGGTTAAGAACTTAAAGCTGAAATTAAGCATATTTGGAAAACTATTCATGAATAAAGGCTAAAGATGAAAAAGAAGACATAAAATCAAAACAATGCCAGACAGTTTAGGGAAAAGACTTCAAAAATGTTCAATTCAAAGATGTATGCTGTCTCACATGTGGAAATTAAGAAATACTCAATCTCACAATGGAATACTCACTTCTAGGGTTTGAGATCAGTGCCACAGGGGTTCGGTTGGCTAAACACAGTTGGGATATGATTCATGCAAGCTAGAGATGGGTAAGTACATACCACAATGAGTCTCATTAAGGTGTATTACAAATAATGAATATCAAATAAGAATCAAATAAGCAATATGGAGGGTTTAAAACTGCAATCTCTGAAACACACAGACTCTGCGGAAAAATAAATTGATGGGGATAGGGCAAACATTCAAGAAATTTGTTAATGGAAAAGAAATTTGTTAAAGGAAAAGAAAGAAAATGAGGGGACATTAAAGATCTTCTAACACATAAAAGAGTCAGAAAGCTTCAAAGTTTTTCTTCTACTGCTGGAACAACAACAAAACCCTCTAAAAGACATGTATGACACTGACAAACAGAAAATAGCATAATTAAATTAGCGTCTAAAACAATGTAGTATCACATGAATAAGCAAAATAAAGGAAAATTCCAAGCCAATACATTGAAACCATCAGAAAACAAAATGGTTGTTGCTTACCACCTACCTAATACGGTACATTGCTACAGCATCTGGTACATATTACAGCATTGTCCTTGGATAAAATAACTTGATGACTAAGATAAAATTATCATAGTTAAGAACAAGGAAGTTCTTGAGGCTTCCGGGATTTCAATCTCAGGGATACAACGTTCGTTCATGCTCAAGGTGCAAGAGAGTTTAAGTAATCCTATTTGTGAAGAACTTTCTATTGTATGAAGAAAAAGTCAGTCTTGAAAGAAAGGGACTGGGCAGTCTCAAGAAGCAAAGCAGCTGACTCCACACACTGTTACAAATGTTAGTGAAATGTATTCAAGAAATTTCTGTTTGTTCTCCATTACAAGGTCACCATGTTCCTAGGACTATCTCTAAATATTTCGGTATTTTGGTTCAAAATTCAGTTGTGGATGTGTCTGATATGATTGAATAAGGACTCCGGATTTCATTATAAGGGTAGTGGATCAATGCCATTTAAATTTGATGTTTTCGTGACAAAGTCAACATTAAAAAAATTCTACCTAAGTTGATGTATAAATTTAATAGAATTTCAAAAATATCTACATTTTACTGAGTTAGACAGCCTGATAGTAAAGTTCATATATGAAACAGTACACAAGAATAGCTAAGAAGAGAGAAGGAAGACACTTGAGAAGGGATTCCTGATACCATACCAAGAAAATGAAAACTTTTTAGAGAATGTCTGAAATTATATCATTTTGTCACTAAGATGCCTGTAAGAATAGACAAATAGCCTGTTGCAATGGGTTAGAAAACCTAGAAACGGTCAACACTGATGAACATTAGTGCTTCATGAAGGCAGTGGGCTGAAATGATGGCTTGGCAGTTAAGAACACTGGCTTATCTTCCAGAGGGCACAGATTGAATCCTGAAAACCATCCTTAACCCCACTTCCAGGGGAATCTGATGCCCTCTGTTGGCTACTATGGGTATTGCACAAATGTGCTACACAGATATATAGGCGGGCAAAAAAAATACACAAAAAACATAATTAAAATTAAAAAACCAAACGTGATGCGGAGAAACCACTAGAGGAAAGACAGGCATGCAATGTACAGAGTATGACTTTTAGAAAAAAAACTTAAAGTAGATTCATGAAATAATCCATCTATAAAGTAACTAAAAATTTAGTTGAAGATTTAAGCAAAAATTTGAATCACACAGTTTCTTGAAGAACACATGACAGGTCTTCTTTAAGCTTACTATAGGGAAGAGATTTCTAAATGTCACTCAAATTATAGAGGTAATGAAAGGAAGCAATAAGTAATCTGACCAAATGAAAAGCAAAGGATTTAAAAATATCAAATGCAAGCATTTCTAAAGGGAACTTAGAGATTAAAATGATGTAGTAGTAAAACATCCCAGTCAAATGGAAACTATACTTCTTATATAAAAAATTTAAAAACTGAGGAACAAAGGACCAATAAAGGCATAAAATGAAGAAAAACACGAACTAACAAATGGCAAAATTTAATGACAATTACATGTATGCAGTACATTAAAGTGACACTGAGCTATGGCACAGTCTTTGGTAACATATAGGCAAATTATAAAGTGATTGTGTTCTATTAGTGAAACTTCGAGGAATAAAATCTAAACATCCTACAAAGATCTACTTCTACAAATACAGAAATATGTGTATATGTATGTGTACACACACACACACACACACACACACACACACACACACACACATATATATATGTCTCCAAGGATATTCACTGAAGCATTATATATAATTTAAAGACATGAGCAATTAAAAACTCTGCACAGAGGTGGATTAAAAACAGTATGGTATAGAAATTTAAATGTGTCTGATGTAAGTGTAAAAGAGAACAATAAAAATCTCTTAAGAAATGTTAGGCAGACATTTCAAGAAATGCTATTAGCTGGGAACACTCAGTCCTAAATGGGATATCTCTATTAAATTCTTCCTATCATAGCTCAGGGAACACTCCAGAAGAGTAGACAAAAAGATTATAAGAGCTACTGAGGATGGAAGACTCCAAGGAAACAAGGCCTTCTAGACTCAACAGGAATGATACCCTTATGAAGTCAGAGAGATTGGCAACATGCACAGGGCCTGCAGAAGTGGACACAAGCCCCCATCCCTAACTCAGAAGCTATCACTAACTGGTAACTTCTTGCAAAGAAAAACTAGCTCTCTCCAAGAGTCTCCCTGGATATACAAGCTCTATGCTTAGCAGTAGATGGTTAACACAAAATGAACTCAATGGTATTTTTGGAGGGTGTTTTGTCTAATAATGCATTTTCTGGGGTATATTTTTAACCTTACAGGTCTTTTGCTTATATAGTGTGGTTTCAGTGTTGTGGTATAATCTTTTTGTAGACTGTAAACATGTGTCTCTACCAAGGAATCTTCTGTTTGGTTTCATAAAGAGCAGAATGGCCAAGAGCTAGGCAGGAAAGGATATGCAGAACTTCTGTGTAGAGATAGGAACTCTGGGAAGAAGAGAGTCAGAATTTGCCAGTGAGACATGGAGAAATAAGACATACAGTATGGAGGAGAGGTAATGAGCCATGTGGCAGAACACAGATTAATACAAACAAGTTATTTTAAGTTTTGAGAGCTAGTTGAGGACAAGCGTAAGCTAAGGCTAAACTTTCAGAATTAATGCGAAATTTCCATGTTATTATTTGGGAGCTGGTGGTGCAAAGGAAGTCCGACTACATTTCAGATTTTGTTTATTAATGGGCATTCTCTCTGTGGGAATGTGTGCACCTCTTGTGCTTATTTTGCTTTTCTTTTTGTTTGTTTGTAATGTCCTTTGCTGGTTTGTTTTTATTCTATTATTCTATTTTAGTTTATATCATTTTGTTAATCTTTTAGATATTTCTTTTCTAATGAGAGAGAGATAGAAAAGGTAGAGATTTGGGTTAATGAGAAGGTGGGAGGAGTTGGGGAAGGGGAAACTATAATCAGAATACAGTATATGGAAAAAAATCTATGTTCAATAAAAAGAAATACTATTAAATGGAAAACAGAAATGTGCACCCTAAGCTATCTCTCATGCAAGAAAGCAATGTAAGAAAACATGCTACCTTTCATTTGTGCAAAATAAACATAAGTGATACTAGAGCAAAAATTGAAGGATATGTTATTCCTTCAGTGAAGGATGGGAAAGAAATTGGAAAGGATAACATGGTAAGAAAGAGTGGTGCTTTTTCAAATACACAGTTTTATATTGGATTATCTGAATAATAATATTTCACATACTCAAAATATAAGTACAGTTAGACTTCTATAGTAGCATATGTTGTGGAATAATAGTTTAAGATATGTTACACTTGTTTTTGCTATGGAACATTTGTTTAATGATGCAAAGATGTGTTGCATTCATTTATGATGCATTTGTTTAACTCTGCAAGCTGTGTTACTTTGCCTGTCTAAAGCACCTGATTGGTCTAATAAAGAGCCAAATGGACAATAGCTAGGCAAGAGAAAAGCTAGGCAGGGCTGGCATGCAGAGAGAATAAATAGGAGGAGAGAAGAGGGAGGAGTGAGAAAAAAGGAGAAGAGAGAAGACATGAGGGGCCAGCCACCCAGCCACCCAGCAAGCTATGGAGTAAGAAGCAAAGAAAGGTATACAGAATAGAGAAAGATAAAGCCCAGAGGCAAAAGATAAACAGGATAATTTAAGAAAAGCAGGCAAAAAACAATCCTGTACAATAAAAGATCATCTGGGGGCATCACTATCCCTGACTTCAAGCTCTACTATAGAGCTATAATGATAAAAGTAGCTTGGTATTGGCATAAAAACAGACAGATGAATCAATGGGATCAAATAGAAGACCCTGATACCAACCCACACACCTATGGACACCTAATTTTTGACAAAGAAGCTAAAAATATAAAATGGAAAAAGAAAGTATATTCAACAAGTGGCACTGGTATAACCATATGTCAACATGTAGAAGAATGCAAATAGATCCATATCTATCACCATGCAAAAAACTCAGGTCTAAATGATCAAAGACCTCAACATAAATCCAGCTAAACTGAACCTATTAGAAGAGAAAGTGGAGGGCAGCCTTGAAAGCATTGGCACAGGAGAGTACTTCCTGAATATAACACCAGTAGCACAGACATTGGGATCGACAATTAATAAATGGGACCTCCTGAAACTGAAAAGAATCTGTAAGGCAGAAAACACCATCAATAAGACAAAACGACAGCCAACAGAATGGGAAAAGGTCATCACCAACCCCACATCTGACAGAGGGCTGATCTCCAAAATATACAATAAACTCAAGAAGCTAGACATCAAACTATCAAATAATCCAATTTCAAAATGGGGTACAGAGCTAAACAGAGAATTCTCAAATGGCTGAAAACCACTTAAGGAAATGCTCAACATCCCTAGCCATCAGGGAAATGCAAATCAAAACAACTCTGAGATACCATCTTGCTCCTGCCAGAATGGCTAAAATCAAAAACACCAATGACAGCTTATGCTGGAGAGGATGTGGAGAAAGGGGAACACTCCTCCACTGTTGGTGGGAGTGCAAACTTGTACAGCTGCTTTGGAAATCAGTATGGCAGTTTCTCAGAAATTTGGGGATCAACCTACCTCAAGACCCTGCAATACTACTTTGGGGCACATTCACACCACAAGGACATTTGATCAACTATGTTCATAGCAGCATTATTTGTAGTAACCAGATCCTAGATGCTCCTCAACTGAAGAATGCATAAAGAAAATGTGGCACATTTACACAATGGAGTACTATTCAGCAGAAAAAAAAAACAGTAACATCTTGAAATCTGCAGGCAAATGGGTGGAACTAAGAAAAAAAAAAACATCCTGAGTGAGGTAACCCAGAACCAGAAAGTCAAATATAGTATGTACTCACTAGTAAGTGGATACCAGACATAAAGCAAAAGATACCCAGCCTACAATCTACAACCCCAGAAACAGACAGAAGCAGATGAAGAAATCCACAACTAACCATTGGGTCAAGCTCCAGGAGTACAACCAAAATGAGGGAGGAGAGATAATTTGAACAAAGAAATCAAGACCAAGATGAGGAAACCCATAGAATTAGCTGGCC
This sequence comes from Cricetulus griseus, assembly GCF_003668045.3. Classification (NCBI taxonomy): domain Eukaryota; kingdom Metazoa; phylum Chordata; class Mammalia; order Rodentia; family Cricetidae; genus Cricetulus; species Cricetulus griseus. Next base: position 44,944,822 of record NC_048604.1, on the reverse strand, counting down.
TGAGCTAGTAAGAAATCACTGACTCATGTCTGACAAATGAGGAACCTGCATAAGACCAAATTAATATAGGTGTCCCTTAATATAGGTGACAATGGTGCGACTGGGACAATATATGAGGCTACTGGCAGTGGGTCCAAGATTTCACTCTAATGCACAAACTGACTTAGTGGAGCCCATTCTATATGGAGAGATACCTTGCTCAGTCCAGACAAAAGGGAGTGGGGGGGGGTCGGATGGAGAGGTGCCTTGATCCTGCCTTAACAAGATGATGGGACAGACGTAGTAGACTTCCTAGGGGAGGCCTTACCCTCTCTGAGGAGCAGATGGGAGGTGGGGGGAATGGGAGGGAGCTGGAGGAGAAGAGGGAGGGGGAATTGGGATAGGAATGTAAAAAATAAATTAATGGGAAAAAAGAACATACAGTAGTTTGGTCATTAGAAAACTCAGAATTTTATGACTGTTGTGGTAGTGACATGGTGTACAAAGAGAACATGACCTATGATGTCTAGGAAATCCTATTGTGCTGTTGTTTTAAGATAACTCCCATCTACTGTCAGAAGTGCTGTGTGACAGAATCATTGAATGTGCAAACAGTAGAATGTGACAAACAAGACAAGAATTAAACACATGTGGAGTATTAAAAAAGAAAGGTATTAGGAAGATAAATACAGAAGGAAGGAGGAGAGTAAAATCACAATAGGGAATTCTGAAAAGGGCATAAGCAATACTACTGCTAACTACCTAAAATAAAAACAAAATTCACATAAATCCTAATTTTACCCAAATTACATTTTAACTTAATAGTTTACTGTACATTGTTTCTGTATCTGTTTCATAGTTGTTAGGTAACAGTAGTTGCCTTTAATGCTTTCTGGGTGTACTTCTATATATAGTTTAGCTTTTACAGTGGTTTCTTCTTTCATTTTGGGATTTGAGATGGAGCCCTCCACAGATGGCTATACCCTATGACAAAGTTAAACTTGAAGACATACCCTTCCAAAATGATATAGAAATCACAACAAAAAATATTTAAAAAATATAAAAAGCAAAGCAAATGAAAATATCTCCTCAAATGCACTATCCAAAAAAATTGCAGAAGTGTTTAAAATGCTGGACAAATACTTTGAAAGTATATCTGAGAAAAGTTCAAGGAGTTTCACACATAAGAATGAAGTGATGAAATCAACTCAGAACATGTACAGAGAAGTGGGTAACAAAGATAAGAAAATCATAAGGATTTTGAAAGAAAGCAAACTGAAATTCTGAAAATTAAAAACTCAATTAAATCAATAAAAACCCTTAGGAAGTATTACCAATAAACTATATTAATCAAAATTAAGAGTATTAAGGTTTTCAGAAAAGTTGAAGAAATTTTCACATTTATACATAAGTAAAGAAAAAATAAGCAATCTTGAGCACACATTTCTGGAGTATAACCACAAGATAAAATATATCTACAGGCAGAAAAATGAGGTGAGATAAAAACTCAAGATGCAGAAAACAGTCATAGAAATTAAAGCAGATGGAACTCCAGTGGTGCAATTGGTTAGCGTGTGGCACTTGTACAGAAATTAAAGCAGAAAATTTCCTGATTCTACATGAAAATTAAACTTTAATCACAAAAGGCATTTAGACTCCAAAACAGATAATAACAAGAAAATATATTCTCTAAGATGTATTAGATGTAAAATGTAATCTGATGGAACCATGGATAGTATGCTAAGACATGACATTAAAAGCTGCAAAGAAACATCCATGCCACTTAAAAATGACAACCAATCAGACTTCTTCGCAGAAACCTAAAAACCATAAAAATAGCAAATGATGCATTTTAAGTATTAAAGTAAATAAATGTCAAGTGAGATTATTTTATCTAGCAGTTATCTACTAAAATCAATCAATAAATATTGATTCTCAGATCTGATAAAGTAGATTTTAAGCCAAAAATTTACTCAGAATACATAGACAGCCAATAAATATTGGGAATAACCCATCAATATGCTCTCATGACTATAAATAAGCACTGAATATTTATATATGTAAATATATTCATACATACACAAAAATATGCAATGAAAATAAAAAAGGATCTGTTTGAGTGAAGGAAGGATAATTATCCTAAGAGGGTCAAGGGACAACAGGGGACTGAGAGGGAACAGGAGCAAAGGACCATGATATACATACTAAAATGTCATAATGCACATTTATTATGATAACCTGTTTTTTAAAGAGATGTGCTGTGGAATAATCCCTATGTACAATGTGGATATGTATTAACTTTTAATGTATGGCCAATATCTGACTGGCCAATACCTAAGCAGGATAAGGTTAGAGAGCCAAACCTAATAGGCAAGAGAGCCAAACTGCAAATGCAGAGTCTGGAGTCACCAGCTAGATTCAGAGGGAGCAAGAGATGAATGTGCCATGCTAATAAAGGTACTGTCACATGGCAGAGCATAAATAATAAATATGGGTTAACTTAAAATGTAAGAAGAGCTAGTTAGTAGTAATCCTAAACTATTGACCAAGCATGTATAATTACTATTAAGCCTCTGAGTGATTACTTGAGAGTGGCTTCAGGGCAGGAAAACTCTGACTACAGGAATGAACCCAAAAATCTTGTGAAAATAAAACCAAACTATTCCTTACCAGTAAGTACTCTTCAAATGTTTCAGGATTATACCCCTGGATGGGACTATGGAGAAATATGGCAATCAAATTCAGTGAGGTATCCTCAATAGGATCTGGAATACAAAGGGAATACTCCTGGAATAGCGCATATTGTGACATTAATCCAACACAGTGAGTTATCAAAAACAAAAAGAAAAAGATGGGCGGATGAAACTGGGAGGGAACATGTTGGGGAGGGGATGTGGGAGGAGCCGGAAATGGGAATGGGGGTGGATATGTTCACATTTCATTGTATTTGTGTATGAGATTCTCAATAATGAAATTTTATTATAAAAAGTAAAGGATGACACTGAAAATTTAAATAAATTCTGTAATAACTTATTTCAATGATAATATCAGTTTTGATATTTTATGGCTTTATAAGATGTCTCTCAGAGATAATATGGGGGAACAAATTTTAGAATTCTAATTTTTAAAAAAGTTTTATAGGTAAAAGCCAGGCATGGAGGCAAACACTTGTAACTCTCACATTCAGACTGCAGAGACAGAAAAATCATAAAGTTTCTGAACAAATACAGCGGGGCACAGAACCGCTTTGGAAATGAAATCACAGTCATCTTCAATACACAATTGTATTTCAAATGCAAAAGCATTTAAAATGCATATTAAATAAACTGAAAGGGAAATAAAAAGTAATGTTTTGTTATTGGTCATGGTTCTTTAAATTATTTTTATTTATTTATTTATTTGACAAGGATACACCAGGTACCCAGGCATTTTTTTGTTTTGTTTTGTTGTTTTTTTTTTTTTGAGACATGGTTTATCTACTGCTTTGGAATCTGTCCTAGAACTCACTCTGTAGACCAGATGGCCTCGAAGTCACAGAGATCCACCTGCCTCTGCCTCCGTCCTAAGTGCTGGGAATAAAGGTGTGCACCACCACCCCATGTGTTTTTTTTAAGCTTTTTGTCTTCTTTTCCCCAGAGACAATGTCTCACTGTGTATCGGGGCTGAGGCAGAACTTGAAGATCCGCTTGCTTCAGCCTCTGATATGCCACCACACTAAGCTTAGAAATATAAATTTTTAAATAAGAGGTGGAAGGATGTGTGGAGGATTTTAAATAGAGAATGTGATGCAACTGGTCACATAATTGAAGCCCCAGGTGCAGACACCATGGCAGACGCCTCGAGCAAGTAAGGCAGCGGCCTTGAGTGAGCAAGGTAGAAAACGTGGAGGCTTCAAGCAAGGTGGAGGCCTTGGGCTGACAGGGAGGAGGCTTTGGGCAGACAAGAAGGGTGCGAACAAACATGGGGACAAGGAGGGTGCCTTGGGCGGACAGAGCAGAGGCTTTGAGAGGACACGAGGAGACGGGACAAGGCCTCAGGCCTACAAGAAGGATGCCCAGAGCACTAGCGAACAAGGCACCTTGAGCTCCAGAGAATGGGGTGAGGTCGTGGGTGGACAGGGCCAGCAAGGAGGGTGCCTCAAGCTCGAGCTAACAAGGCCTGTGGCTGACAGTGGAGGCCAAGGGCTGACAGGGCGTGGCCTCGGATGGACAGGGCGGGGCCTCAAGCGCGAGCTAAAGGGGGAGGCCTCAGGCTGACAGGGCAGAAGCCAGGACTGGGGCGCGAGCCAAAAAGGTGAAGGTTTCAGGCTCCAGAGAACAAGATGGAGGCCTCGGGCAGACAGGGCGGGGCCTCATGCGCGAGCGAAGCAGGGAGGCCTCGGGCTGACAGGGCAGAGTCGTCGAGTGTGAACGAACAAGGCAGGGGCCTCAGGGAGACAGACAACAGGCCCACGGGCAGACAGAGAGAAGGCCGAGGGCAGACAGAGAGGAGGCCGAGGGCGTGGAGGCCGCGGGCAGACAGGGAGGGGCCTCAGGCGTGAGCAAGGGGGGGCGGCTCAGGCTGACAGGGCCCAGGCGTCGAGTGTGAACGAACAAGGTAGGGGCCTCAGGCGGACAGACAGGAGGCCGCGGGCAGAGAGGAAGCCGCGGGAGGACAGGCAGGAGGCAGCAGGCGAACAGAGAGGAAGCCGTGGGCTGACAGAGAGGAGGCCGAGGGCGGAGAGGAGGCTGCCGGCAGACAGGACAAGCCTAGAGCACAAGCGAAGGGGAGGCCTCGGGCTGACAGGGCAGAGTCGTCGAGTGTGAACGAACAAGGCAGGGGCCTCAGGGAGACAGACAACAGGCCCACGGGCAGACAGAGAGAAGGCCGAGGGCAGACAGAGAGGAGGCCGAGGGCGTGGAGGCCGCGGGCAGACAGGGAGGGGCCTCAGGCGTGAGCAAGGGGGGGCGGCTCAGGCTGACAGGGCCCAGGCGTCGAGTGTGAACGAACAAGGTAGGGGCCTCAGGTGGACAGACAGGAGGCCGCGGGCAGAGAGGAAGCCGCGGGAGGACAGGCAGGAGGCAGCAGGCGAACAGAGAGGAAGCCGTGGGCTGACAGAGAGGAGGCCGCGGGCAGACAGGGCGAAGCCTAGAGCACAAGCGAAGGGGAGGCCTCGGGCTGACAGGGCAGAGTCGTCAAGTGTGAACGAACAAGGCAGGGGCCTCAGGGAGACAGACAACAGGCCCACGGGCAGACAGAGAGAAGGCCGAGGGCAGACAGAGAAGAGGCCGAGGGCGTGGAGGCCGCGGGCAGACAGGGCGGGGCCTCGGGTGTGAGCAAAAGGGGGGGGGGGCTCAGGCTGACAGGGCAGAGGCGTCGACTGTGAACGAACAAGGCAGGGACCTCAGGCGGACAGAGCAGAGGGCGCAGAAGTACAGAGAGAGAGGAGGCCACGGGCTGACAGAGAGGAAGCCGCCGGCTTGGAGACCGCGGGCAGACAGGGAGGGGCCTCAGGCGCGAGCAAAGTGGGGGCGGCTCAGGCTGACAGGGCCGAGGCGTCGAGTGTGAATGAACAAGGTAGGGGCCTCAGGCGGACAGACAGGAGGCCGCGGGCAGAGAGGAAGCCGCGGGAGCACAGGCAGGAGGCAGCAGGCGAACAGAGAGGAGGCCGAGGGCGGAGAGGAGGCCGCGGGCATACAGGGCGAAGCCTAGAGCACAAGCGAAGGGGAGGCCTCGGGCTGACAAGGCAGAGTCAGAGTCGTCGAGTGTGAATGAACAAGGCAGGGGCCTCAGGCGGACAGACAGGAGGCCGCGGGAGGACAGAGAGAGAGGAGGCCGCGCACTGACAGAGAGGCAGCCACAGACAGACAGGGTGGGGCCTCGGGCGCGAGCAAAGAGGGGGGCTCAGGCTGACAGGGCAGAGGTGTCAAGTGTGAACGAACAAGTCAGGGACCTCAGGCGGACAGAGCGGAAGCCGCTGGAGGACAGAGACAGAGGAGGCCACAGGCTGACAGAGAGGAATCCGCGGGCTGACAGGAGGCCGCGAGGTGACGGAAAGGAGGCCGCGCGCTGACAGAGAGGAAGTGGCGGGCACACAGGGTGGGGCCTCGGGCGCGAGCGCAGGGGGCGGCTCAGGCTGACAGGGCAGAGGCGTCAAGTGTGAACGAACAAGGCAGGGGCCTCAGGCGGACAGAGCGGAAGCCGCTGGAGGACAGAGACAGAGGAGGCCACAGGCTGACAGAGAGGAATCCGCGGGCTGACAGAGGAGGCCACGAGCTGACGGAAAGGAGGCCGCGCGCTGACAGAGAGGAAGTGGAGGGCAGACAGGGTGGGGCCTCAGGCGCGAGCACAGGGGGCGGCTCAGGCTGACAGGGCAGAGGCGTCAAGTGTGAGCGAACAAGGTAGGGGCCTCAGGCCGACAGAGAGGAGGCCACGGGAGGACAGACAGGACAGGGCAGAGCCTTGGGCAGACACAGTGGAGGTCGAGGGCAGACGGGGAGGGACCTCGGACGAATAGGAAGGCGGCCTCAAGTGGGAGCTCACAAGGCAAGGGGCCTCAGGTGAATAGGACAAATGCCTCAGTCAGACGAGGCCAAACTGTTAAGAAGTGCAATGAAATCGACATTTAATCCCCAAACAAGTTAAATTTATAAAAAAAACAAAAAACAAAAAACAAATTTATCCCATTTACCTGAATGGGGAGAATCTTCCAATTTCTTCAGCACCTCGGGACAGCAGCGAAGTATCTCCTCTCTAGGACTGCGAGGTCTTCGAAAGGCCGTCTGAAGTCCCCAAGAGTTTCTTTTCAATTCTAGTGCGGCAACTGGAGGGCTCCAATTGGCTTAGCTGGGGTCAGCTGACTTCTCTCCAAATCCTTCCGCGCATTTCTGTTCACGAGGCTCTGGCCCACCAAGTCACGTGTGACTTAAGTACTGCCTGACCGGAAAATTACCAAGCCAGGTCTAAGTTCCAGAAGAAAAATCAGGCAGATTGGGCAAAAGAACAGAACCTTTTCACTTAAAAATCAGGTCCTTTCTGGAGAGATGGTTCAGTGGTTAGTAGCGCCGGCTGTTCGTCCAAAGGCCACAGGTCGGAAGGATACACAAAATGGATTCCCGTGAATTCACTACACTCTTTAAGCCCCTGTCAATAACAGATGCCCTCTTCTGGTTTTTGAAAGTACTGCATGCACATGGTGCATAAATATACATACAGAAATACATTTGTTAGAAAACACTCTCATATATTAATGTTCTTACTTCTCTGATGTATATAGCAGTGGAGCGATCCCTAATACCTGTATTTGCGGCATTTGGGAGGCAGAAGTAGACCTCATCAGCCTGTCTGAGACAACCCTGAACATAGTAGCAAAACCCAGTCTTTAAAAACAGAATGCAGACCTGGTAGTGCCTTTGATTCCAGCATTCGGGAGGCAGAGACAGGAGGATCTCTGAGTTCAAGGCCAGTCTGGCATATGAAGCAAGTTCCAGGACTATGTAAAAGCTATGTAAAAACCCTGTTTTGAAAAATCTAAATAAATAAATAAATCAAAACAGAAAACAGGGTCTGGAGAAATGGCTTACTGGTTAAGATCACGTTCTGCTCTTGCAAAGGACCCATTGGTTCATTTTGCTGCAATCATACGGTGTCTCACAATCATCATAACTCCAGTTCCAGGAGATCCAATGCCTTCTTCTGACCTCCGTGATCACCTGGCAAAACACTCTTCTACATAACATAAATCTAAAACGTTTTAAAGCACAGAAAATGAAAGTTATTCTTAATTCTACAATTTTGGCAAATGGTTCTTATTTTCATCAATTGTTTTTTTCTGGCTGGTGACACAGCCATTTTACTCTTCTTAAATTTGTTAATATAATGAAACTAAACTGATCTCATTTTCAAAAGTTGAGTTATTGAATAACAACCACTTTGTAATGTTGTAATGCTGTATTGCACTTTGTGTATTGATAGATTTGATTTACTAATGTTTCACTGAAGATTTTTACAACTATGTACAAGAATACTGGTATTTTTCTTCTGGCATTTTTGGTTAGTTTGTCACAGAGAGTTTAGTCTCACAAAATAAAATGGGAAGCAGGTCATATTTATATCCTTGAAAATGTTATGTAGAGTAGATTTACTTCAACTTTACATTTTGTTAGAATTTACAAGTTCATAGCTATGGGCCTGGAGATTATCGTTATTGCATTGGGAAAGTTTTCAACTATTTTTTTGTTTCTTTGAGACAGGGTTCCTCTGTGTAACAGCCCTGGCTGTCCTGGAACTTGCTCTGCAGACCAGGCTGGCCTCAAACTCACAGAGATCCACCTGCCCCTGCGTACAGAGTGTTGTGACTACAGGTATGGGCCACCACCACCCAGCTAATTTAATATTTTTGGTTGCTTGAAGGCTAATCAAAATACCTGTTCTTTTCTAGGTATTCCTTGTATCTTTCAAAGAATTGCTTTGTTTTGTCTAACTTTTTAGTATCTTCTTACTACAATCCATTGTTTATTAGTTCTGTAATAAAACCTTTCAAGCTTGTCCAGAACACCATCCTGACAGCTGTTGACAAGTTCACACCTACAGAAACAGCCTCCAAAGCATGTGATTCTGATTCACAGGCACAGGTTCCGAAAATGCAGGCTCACAGCCTAGAAGCTCAAAAAATGCCAGACAAAGAAAGCCCCCCATATGTCTGCCCAAGATGAAGCACTGACTGCTGCAGCCCAAAGGGGGACTTGCTGTTTCTGATATTTCCAGTAGGGATTCAGGAAGGCAAGGGGCCCCCTGAGTCAAAGAGATCAAGTCCCAGACAGAATAGGACCTATAGGAGCCAGAGGGAGATTTGGCAGAATTCTAAAATGTTGTTTATCTATTATATATTTGCAAGGCCAGAATGTGAAGACAAGTGAGGGAACAAAATGCTGCTGTTGGGACCTTGTGGCCAAGACTGCTGAGAACTTGAGATTCAAAGAGTGAGCTGTTTGCTGATGCCAACCTTGGAGAGCAACCCTGAAAATCCTGAGGCTTCACTGGGAGCTACAATCAGCTAGCATTCTAGCATTTCCTTTTTTTTTGGCTAAATAACAAGATCTATTTTTTATTTTATTAATTTTATTTAAATTAAAACAATCTTATTTTATATACCAATTCCAGTTCCCTCTCCCTCCAGTCCTTCTATTCCTCCACACACCCCTTATTGCACACCCATCCACTCCCCAGGGAATATGAACCCTCACATTGGGGATCTTCAAAGTCTGTCACATAATTTGGGGCAGGGCCTATGCCCTTCCCCAAGGAATCAAGGGTGAGAGAGTATCCCTCTATGTAGAACGGGCTCCCAAAGTTCATTTATGTAATGGGGAATGCAATATGGATCCACATATAGATTGATACAGGGTAGCTTATTAAGAAATAGTACACACAGAGACCACTTAGCAAGGCAGCAGGGAGCACGGGAAGAAGGGTCCAGTGGGGCACCCCTGAATTCTTTAAACCTTTCCCACGTCACTGTGACCATGCCCAAGGGGGCGGGGTCAGCAACACCTGTGTACAGCCCCAAGCAGGAGTGCTTAGATTTAGATGCATCTATGGAGTTTACCATATGACATTTTCATTTGTTTGATGGCTATAGATACCTTATCCTCTTTAAGTATCTACCCATGCAGTATCTTTTGCCTTCTGGAGATGAGTTTTTCTGTGAAAATAAAAACAAAATATTTCCCTTTCCTTTCTGAGGTTTCTATACAGTTTATGAGATATACCTTGGTCGATTACCTGCCATTTCTCCTCATCTAGAGGTTTTTTTTTTCGACTCAAATTTTTATCAACTTTGATGGTACCCAAAGTTTTTTTCCTGCTGTGGAAACAAATGCAAAACCCCTTCAACAAGGTAACACATGTCCTGGTTTCCATACAGAGGTCAATACAACTTTGAAGTATACCAGCTGATTCAGTTCAGGAGTTTTTTTTTTTTTTCCATAGTCCAGTGTCTTTCTGCGGCTGTTTGTCCTTTCTCACTAGCATTAAGAAAGTTTAGTGTTAATAAAGCATTATGCAACCTATGTTTGGGGATTTTCATTCCCCAAGCCTGTTTATGGAGCATTTCTTTCAGTGTGCTACTGGATCTCTGTACCAATGCTTGTCCTGTGGGATTGTGAGTTATACTGGTTATGTGCTTTATGTTATAATATTTGAAAACTGTTCCAATTTAGTGGAGACACATGCTAGAGCATTTTCAGTTTTTATTTGTGCAGGTATACCCATAATTGCCATCGAATCTAACAGGTGTGTTATAACAGAATCGGCCTTCTCAGACCTAAGAGCAGTAGCCCATTGAAACCCTGAAAATGTGTCTATAGTATGATGCACATATTTTAAATTTCCAAATTCTGCAAAGTGAAAGACATCCATCTACCAAGTCTCATTTCTCCGAATGTCCTTAGGGTTATAGCCTGCTGGCAATGGAGCTTGATTATAGAAGGAACAGGTAGGGCAGTTTCTCACTATCTCCTTGGTTTGTTGCCAAGTGATGGAGAAGTCCTTTTTCAAACCTTGCTATTTACATGATGTTTCTTATGAAATTCTGGAGCTTCTAGCACACTTCCTATTAATAAACAATCAATCTCATTATTGCCTTGTGCTAGTGGGCCTTACAGACCCGTATGGGATCTGATATGTGTTATATATATGGGATGAGTTCTGTTCCTGATTGTTTCCTGTAATTGTATAAACAGTGATGTTAATTCTGTATTTTCAGGAATGAATTCTGCACTCTTGATGTGTAAAATGACTCTCTCTGCATATTGAGAATCAGTAACTATATTGAGAGGCTCTGTAAAATCCGTAAGTACCATAAGAACTGCATTTAATTATGCCTCCTGTATAGAGTTATATGGACTTTGAACTACTTTACATATCTCTCCTGATTTATATCCTGCCTTACCTGATTTGTTGCCATCAGTGTAGAAGGTAAGAACTCCAGAAATAGGAGTTTGATTTACAATATTTGGAAGGATCCAGATTGTCTTTTTTATGAATTTAATTCTGTCAATTTTAGGATAATTGTTGCTAATTGTTCTCAAAAAGTCAGTAAAAGCTATCTGACAGTATTCAGTGCCCTTCCAGGACTTTTGGATTTAATAGTCACGTCTGCTCCGGTGTCCATGAGACCGATAATAACTTCATTATTTATTCTTACTTTCAACTGAGGCCTCTGACTGTTTATATATAAGTTTGCCAAAATATGTGTTTTTTGTTTCCTCCAGTCATGTTTGACTCTTCCTCGCTAGCCAAACTACCCTCTAGTGTGGTATCATTCTTTACAATAGGCAATACACTATCTCATTGTCCTGTGAGAGGTTGTCCTCCACAGGGATTGGGAATGACCAAACCTTTCTTGATGTGGGTGCCTTCAAGAGGCTCTTCAAGGAGTTTTCCTATTGTAACGGGTTTCCTTGTATGTCTGTGGTGGATCTCCATTCACTGGTCCAGTGTCTGCCCTGACCACATCTCCTACATAATCCAGAAGGTGGAGGCCTTTTATATATGAGGCATTGTTGGAATTTACTTGCCTACAGTTTCTCCTATTATGTCCTATTCTACCACAGTTGAAACATCTAGGTTCCTGGTGCCTTCTTGGCCCTCTGGGGATTGTTCTTCCTACCCAATTCTTGTTCCAATGCAGTGATAGCATCTGGCCTCTTCATGCATATTTTGACCTCTGGACATTGCTTCTCCTTTCCAAGATTCTGCATCATTACCTTTAGAACATGTAACCTCTTGGTGTCTTTTGACACCTTTTGAGATTGCCTCTCCTACCCAAGCTCCTGTATCTTGGACATTATAGTCAAGATTGGCTGTATGCAAAACACATTCTTCTAGTGGTGGTGATCTGATCTTTAAAGGCAAAGGTGTTCTTTTGCATATTGCATTTTCATTTCATAAGCTAGAGAGTATATGATCGTTGTCTAGGTTCTGGATCTGTTACCTGTAACTCTATTGCCCTGGATAGTCTTTGTAAAAAAATCAGGGAACTGTTCTGTCAGTCCCTGTTCTATCCTTGTATAGGTTTCTACTCTTTCTCCTGGTTCACAAATCTTGTCCAAGGCATTTAAGGCTGCCATCATGCATAAGGACAATATATGCTCATCATATTCAGCTTGAACCTGTGGGTTAGCATAAAGACCCTCACTAAGAATCTTACCTAGGGGAGCTTCATAACCTTTCTTTAGGCCTTGAAGCTTGAGGGCTTATTCTCTCTCCTTCCACAGAGCTCTCCACTGTGTCTGAGATGAATTTTCAAGCATAGTTGATGCTGGGACACAACTCCTAATCATTCTTAAATAATGATCCTTCATTGTGTTATAGCTTAAATGTGAAGGGTATTCTGGTAATTGGGAGCCAAGGAATACCACAAGGTTATACCACACCATAAATCTCTCATAAGAGATCTATTGGAAGGGAAAAACCCAAGAGTATCACTGCCTCAGCTCTTCTCAGGCGAGAAGCACCAGAGAACTGAGAAGAAGACAGGGTTTATATAAGCTTTCTTGTCAGGGCAGAACTTTCCAGGGTGGCCCTAGATAGGGCAGATTATGTGGCTTCTTTTTGGACAAGTTAAGGGATTGGTGGGATTTTTTCAGTAGGGCACAGTCTGATCACTCTCCTGCCTTGAGGAGGCTATTACATCCCTTAGAGTTGGGGGGGGGCAAGGTCTGGCTGATGAAGCTCCTCAAGGTGGGGGGAGGTCAGGAGAGATGGTCACTCATGTCTTGAGGGGTCAGGCCTGCCACTAGAGTAGTCTTGGGGTGGAGACTGGTGACCTGAGGTCTCCAGGTGATCCCTATGTGCAGCATGTAAAGCTTCCCCCACCACACAAGTTGGCATGAATACCTAACACTGATGACTAAGCATTCAAATTTATAAGCCTATTAGAACCATTCTTACTGAAACCATCACCTTCCACTCCCTGGCCCCATAACCTCATAGCTATACCATAATTCAAATATCCATTCAGTCCAACTCCTTTTAGTTTTGTTGACTGTAGCACATTTGTCTCTCTTGTGATGATTCTCCACCTAGTCTGCCAGTCTCCTTGGCAGATAACCGACAGCTATAGCTTCACCTTCACAGCTTCACAAAATGGCCTCTTCCAGGCTCCACACAAGGACTATGAGACCACATGCCTGGGCCTCAGTGGCATTCTTTAAGCCATGGATGGAGATTCCATACCCCTTTCTTCAATCCTTGACTCTGAAGCCAGAACCATGTGGCCAAACTGCCAAGTTCTGCTGCTTGATGAGGCTAGAAATTTCCTCTTGTACAATTACATTTGCATCAGATTGAGTAAAACAGTTTGAGGCCCTGCTTGGAGCCTCAGGAGGCCTGGGGACTGCGCATAGGGGAATCTGTCCTGGCTGACCAGGCTATCCAGTGTCTGCCAGCATCCTAGTCCTGCCTCCACCCGCAGGAGGAGGTAAGCATGGGCCAGTCTTCCGGTGCCTTGCTTGGAGCCTCCTGAGGCCTGGGGACTGTGCATGGGGGAACCCTTCCTGGCAGAGCAGCACATCTATAGTCTGCCAGTGTTAGAGTACTGATCCTGCCTCCACCCACAGGAGAAGGAGGAGGAGGAGAGCCATCAGAGTATTGGACCTGCTTGCACCCACCAGAAGAGAACCTTGGTCCTGTACCCACCAGGATAGGAAGAGACCCCACCAGTACCCACTGGAAGAAAGGATGGGAAGACAATAGTATAAGAACACAGTCAATCTGGGGATCCCCTTTTGAGGGCCTTACCCTGCCTGGGGAGTGGGGGGATGGCTAGGGGCATGTAGGATGTTGGGGGGAGGAGAGGGAGAGGGGATTGACATGTGAAGCAAGCTTGTTCCTAATTTGAACTAATAAAAGGAAAGAAAAGAAAAAGAAAAAAAAGAACACACTCAACAACAGAAGGATCAATATGGTGCCACCAGAGTCTAGGGACTCCACACCACCAAGACCTGAACATCCCAACACAGATGAAGCAGAAGTGAATGACCTTAAAAACAACTTTGTGAAGATGATAGAGACCCTCAAAGAGGTAATGAGAAAATTCCATAAAGAAACAGAAGAAAAATAAACAAAAAATTTCAAGAAATGGAGGAAAAGACAAACCGAAAGTTGCAAGAAGCAATTCAAACAGTACAAGGTCTGAAAACTGAAATAGAGATAATAAAAAACACAATCTGAGGGAATGCTAGAAATAGAAAACTGGGTAAATGACCAGGAACTACAGATGCAATCATAACCAACAGAATATAAGAGATTAAAGAGAGAATCTCAGGTGTTGAAGATACTCTAAGAGAAATAGACACATCGACCAAAGAAAATCTTAAATCCAACAAATCCCTAACACAAAATATGGGACCCAGGAAATATGGGACACCATGAAAAGACCAAACCTAAGAATAATAGGTATTGAAAAAGGTGAATAAATCCATCTCAAAGGCACAGAAAACATATTCAACAAAGAAAACTTTCCCAACCTAAAGTAAGAAATGCTAATGAAAGAACAAGAAGCTTACAGACCACCAAATAGAATGGACCAAAAAAGTCTCCTTGCCGTGTAATAATCAAAACCCCAACATACAGAATAAAGAAAGAATATTAAGAGTAGCAAAGGATAAATGTCAAGTAACACATAAAGGCAAACCTATCAGAACTACACCTGACTTCTCCATGGAAATTCTGAAAGCTGGAAGGTCCTGGATAGACATTCTACCAACACCAAAACAGTAAAAGAGGCCAGCCCAGAGCTCTATATCCAGGAAAGCATTCAATCACTGTAGATGGAGAAAACAAGATATTCTATGACAAAATCAGATTTAAACAATAAATATCTACTAATCCGGGCCTACAGAAAGTTCTAGAAAGAAAACTCAAACCCAAGGAAGTTAACTACACCCACAAAAACATAGGCAATAGATAATCCCACTTTATCAACAGTCAAAAGAAAAAAGGCGGATCCACACACAATACCACCAACAACAATAAATCCAACACAAACAAGAATTAATTATCAATGGTCATTAATATCTGTCACAGACTCGTGTTTTTGAGGCTGCAATCGGGACCAGCAAAATAGCCCTGGTTCCATTCCTGAGACGGGGAGTGTAGATGAGGGAAGGCTAGACATAGACATTAAATTAAAGATGAAGACATAGGATAGTGTCAGGAGGGTAGTTTTGGTCCGTACTGAATGCCCCCAATTTACTCATGCATGATGTTAAGTAACCAACCAAAGGTGGGGGGCAATGACAGAAGACTTCTATTATCATGTATAAAGGGCAAACAGCAATTACTTCCCTTAGTCCTAAAGACGCTCCATAGCTACCTGTACCACTTGGCCTTCAGGCACTACATATCTGCATGTATCACTTAGCCTTCAGGGAGAGTGTAAACACGCCTGCATCTAAGTCTATTGATATTTAGATAGGAGCCATTTACTACCAAGGCTAGGGCATCCTGAAGCCATTAAGCTAATATCTTAAAGACAATAGAAGTCAAGGATCTCTGAACTTGTGTCAGGATGGAATAGATTTCCAATATAAGGCACCAACAATTCCCCCTTCTTAAATTTGTAAAATAATACCTCTGCTTCTGCAACAGGACAGATGGCTGTGCCTGTCTTAGGTCACCCTCTTCAACCTATCAGTGTTTACCTGTCTTTGGACCACACATTCTGTCATTATGATCTGTCTTAGGTTGCCTGGAGGCAAGAAGATCTTACCTGTCTTTGGCTATCAGCCTCTGTAACAAAGAACGTTAGGGGGTGGTGCATAGCTCAGTGCCACCCACCTCTAAGCCAACTTTTCAATCTAGAGTTCATGAGCAAGCTTGATAATGTTAAGTAACTTCTGTGCTTTTGCAGCTGCAACAATCTCCTGAAAAGGAGAAGCTGAATGAAGTTAAAATGGTCTTTTGAAACTGGTGTGGGATGTCTCAAGTGCCTTTGGTTATATCAAAGTCTAAATCTGCCTTTCTAATCACATTGTACCCAAAGACTCATAAGCATCACATCAAATTCCCATCAGAATGAGCTCTGACCTCTTAAAACCATAAACACTTGCATAGCACAGCAAAGGTTACAAACGTCAATAATTCCAGTATGATTAGTAACAATAGATACAGAAATTGCCTGGTTACAATTTTCTTAATTTCAATTCAATCAAAGGACAATAAAATGTTCTCATGACAGATGGAGTATGAATAACTCCACAATTTTGAACTTTTTCCTTTCCCCTATATAAAGTCCATTGCTCTGCTGCTTGTAAAGTTCAAAAATAAGTTTAAGATATCACAGTCCATGTCCTGTTCAAATACTGAAGAGGGGCTCTTGGCACACATCAGGTTTATAATAGTGTCCAGTTGTCCTAAATGGGCCCTTTTTCCCCAAAGGGAAAAAACTGGCAAAACAAGTTCTGTATTTCAAGGTGTGGTGTGGATTTCTGCTGGTCATTCAGTTCTTGGTCAGCTCCAGGATAAAGACTCACAGTTCTGGGAAGTCAATGCAGCAGGCTTATTGAGAAACTGGAAGTCTCGAACAGACTGTTTCCTTCCTTTCTCAGACTGTAGAATCAATGACATCAGGGTTCAGGAACACAGGTTCAGTGGGTCTCAACCAAACTGTCTTGGGTAGGCTCCAGCAGTTTCAGGTCTGGTTTTTCTCTGCATCTCACCCAACAGTCTGGCAGCCATCGGGCCTCGGTTTTTTGTTTTTTGGTTTTTTGGTTTTTTTTTTCCTGCAAGAAAACACAAATATGCCCTTGACCCAATATTAAGACAGGATCCGGTCCTTTCCATTGTCTGCTGCATGGATATTTCCACTTGACTTGAGCAAAAGTCACTCAAGTTCTATCATGCCACTATCTGTCTACAGCAGATTGCTCACGGGCATCCACATTAAAAAATTTTTAAATGAAGAATGCATGATTCAATGCATCATGTGGAGATTGGGGCACAACTCCCCTCTCCATATTTTTTGGAAGTTGTGTTTTCAAGGAGCTATAAGCATGCTCCACAATTCCTTCTCCTTAAGGATTATAGGGAATGCTTGTTTTGTGATCAATTTTTCATTGAGCACAAAATTGCTGAAATGCTTTTACTAGTATATCCAGATCCATTGTCTGTTTTTATCACTTTTAGAACTCCCATGTAAGCAAAAACATTTTAAACAGTGACTTATCTCATGCTTAGTGGCTTCTCCGGTTTGTACAGTGGCCATTAGGAAGCCTGAATATGTATCAACTGCCACGTGCACATCATTTAATTAGCAAAATTCTGCAATATGAGTAACATCCATTTGCCATAAATGATTA